>NC_056743.1:1512523591-1512813591 GCF_019279795.1 Protopterus annectens
AAGTTAATGTTGATGTTTGATAACCCATTTTTTGCAATTGTACCTTGAGAGAGTTCCATAGTTTATAGACACATGTATAGCTCCAAAATACATGGATTAAGTCAGCTATCTGGTCCTTAGTGTGGGCAGAAAGGTGATTTTGAGGTGTTACATTTGTGTAGGATTGCAGGTGTAAAATATACATTATTATTGATCATGAGCAGAGTGTATGCTAACTTTTTTGAGGGATATAATCTTCAGTGTTAGATTGATTGCCTGGCTTATTTGCTGATCATCTATGGATGGTTTAATTTTTCTCCAGTAGTTAGACAAGAGGAGGTCTTTCTGGTATTCGAGTTCATTTATCATTTTATATGAATTAATAATAGTTTTCTTTGTTGTGATAATAGTTTTCCAAAACCTACTGCAAGTTTGTCACTATTGGTCACAGTAGCATTTTGGAGGTAAATGGAACACAGTTCTTCCTTTGTCTTAGGATTATTATGTGTGATTTAGGGAGGTTTAAGTTAGTCCCCATTTCTTGTACTGAGCAGTTAAGGTAAGGATAAATATCGTGGATTGTGTTATCTTTCAGTCTGGGAAAAAGGACCCAAGTCCAGCATCTTATTGTTTATTTTTAAATTTGGGTTTTTATGAAGGGGTTGCAGTATTGTCATGGCTTATCCTAGGTTCAAGAATTGAAAGAGTTGTTGCGCCAAGTTGATAGAATGTTTTAAGGGCTCTATAATGTTATAAGTTAGTATTTCTTTCTGATTCAGAAATGGAAGTGCTTTGGGATTGAAATCTAGAGCTTTAATATATCTACAATAGATTGTCACCCAAAGAGGAGACCAGTTTTCCATTGACAGGTTATGTTCAGCTATTCTTAATATTCTATTAGTGTTAATGAAAAAGTGGTACATTTTAACTGGTAAATGTAGTCCTTTGTTTTTTTTTTTTTGGGTTCCCATATAAATTTTGCTAGGAAGGTATGAATTTGTTTGAAGAATTTATTATGTATTATTGTCTGTGATGTCATCTGCAGTGGTGCAGCGGTAGCATTGTTGCCTCGCAGCATGAGGTTCTCCTGTTCGATTCTCGGCTGGAGTGCGGGGAGTGCTTTCTTTGTGGAGTCTGCATGTCCTCCCCGCAGTTGGGTGGGTGTTCAAAAGACATGCGTAAATGGGCATGCCTTTATTGAAGGTTGAACGTCGAGCTGGCACCTCGGCATTCTTCACAATCTACTGCCATCATCTGATTGAAGCGTAGCCTTGCACTACGCGAAAGCGCTTATTCTTTTTCCAATAAAGTGCATTTTGACTTGTAAGCTGTTTCGAGTTTGGATTTCTTAACAGAGAAGCTGATATATCGTGTTGGTGTCTCCTACTAGTGTTTCTACATTCTACTGCCAATCATTAGCGGACCGGAGTTCCGCTGTGGCGACCCCTAACCAGGAAAAGCCAAAAGACAACAAACAACGACATTGTCTGTGATGTCATGAATATATACATTAGTCTAGGTAAAATGTTCATTTTGATTATTGATACTTTGGCCAAGAATGGTAGTTTTAGGTTGTTCCATCTTTTACAGTCTTGCATTATGTTTTGCCATTTAAGGTTTACATTGTGTTGGTAGAAGTCTTTGTTATTCTGGAAAAAGGTGATTCCAAGGTATTTAGCTTCTTCTTTTATTTTTATTGTGTTTAACAATGGTATTAGTAAGAGGAGTTTGGGTGTTTAGGGGGAAAATAATTAGTTTTACTGAGGCTAGTTTGCAGTTAGACATAGTTGAGAAATGTTCAATTGCAGCTATTATTTTGTTTATATCTGAATTTGGTGTAGTGCAGTATATTTTCAGATCATCCGTAAATGCAGTGAGGTATATTTTGAAGTTGTGTGTTGGTGAAGGATTGTGGTATGTGTTTTGTTTAATGTATAGATAGAGTGGTTCTAGGTATAGGTTAAACAGGAAGGGTGATAATAGGCATCCTTGTCTTGTTCCATTTTTTATTATAATCCTATTTAACCAAGTTTTATTTATATATATATATATATATATATATATATATATATATATATATATATATATATATAGAGAGAGAGAGAGAGATGTGTATGGGTTGCTATAGAGAGTTTGGGTGATTTGAATGAAGTTATTGGGTATATTAAAGTAGGGTAGTATTTGGAATAAGAATTCTAGGTTAACCCTATCAAATGCCTTTGTGGGCATCCACTACCATTGTGTAGATGTTGATATTGCATTGGTTAGCATAGGATATTAGTGCATCTAATGTTAATGTATTGTCACTAGTCTATGTGGTGTAAAACCGGATTTTTCTGGGGAGATGATTTTCTCTATCAGATTTTTCATTCTGTTTGCAATTATAGAGGTAAATATTTTAGTATCTATATTTAAGAGGGAGATGGGTTTGTAGCTGTCGGGGTTTTTGGGGTCTGTGTGTTCTTTTAATATAAAGATGGTTTTAGAGGCATTAAAGTGGATTTTATTTTATAGTTTATTATGTAATTCAGTATATAGTACAGTAGTTTGGCTATCAAGGGGCAAAATGCTTTGTAAAATTCTGATGAGAGTCCATCCAGACCTGGAGCCTTATGCGCTTTTAAAGTGTTTGATTGTTATAATAATTTCACTGATGGATATCAGTTCAGTTCGTTTTTTTGTTGGTCTAAATTTAGTTTAGGGAATTTCAGCTTTTGAAGGAAAAAAAAAGAGTTCCATCTTCCTTTGAGGTTTGTAGTATTTGTGCTCCATATATTTGAGCGTATATTTGTTCAAATGTTTTAATAATGCCTTCTTTTTTGTGTAGTTTTTGTCTCTGTAGTTTATTTCTGATGTATTGGAGGCATTTTTGTGTTGAGAGATAATTCTGGCCAGAGCTCTAGATGGTATCTGAGCTTCTTCTGCGTAAGTGGCTAACATTCTGGCTTCATATATAGATCCCTTTTCAGTTTTAAAAGTTCTGCTTCTGTTTGGTTCTTTGGGTTATTTATTAGTTTTTTCCCTTTCAGCGTTTGCTCCTCTTTCAGTTGTATTTTTTATAGTATGCTGCTTTTTTGATAAACAATCCTCTAATTTGTGCTTTGGTTGCAACTCACTCTGTCAGTTGGTACTTGGGAGTTAGTGATATTTGTAAGAGCTATTTTTAGTATTGCTTCAGTTTCTTTTATTACATCCATTTTGGAAAGTAAATTAGGGTTTAATGACCAATTATGACCCCTATTCTCTAAATATATCTTTGCCCCCGTTAATGTTCAGTGTGACTTTGGAGTGATCTAAAAAGAACCTGGTATGTATAGTTATTGTTGGGTCCATGTTAATGAATATGTCAGTGATTAAGAAGTCTATCCTTGACCACATTTTGTGGCATTGCGAATAGAATGTGAATTTACATGTTCCCATATTTAAAAGGGTCATATAGTTTGAAATCTTGTTTGAGTTCATTAAGGGCTAATGTGGCTTGTTTATTATGTGATTTGGTCAGATTAGATTTATCCTTTTCTGGGTTTTGATATGTGTTCTAGTCACCTCCAATCACTAGGTAGTGATCTTTAAATTGGTTTTAAGGTTGGGTATAATGACATAAAGTGCTGTTGGTTATTACAGGGTGCGTAAACATTAAGTACCATTATAGGTTTTGGTATTGTAGGACTAGTAAATGTTACGTAACACATCTTCCCTCCTTGTCAGCTTTGGTTTTAAGTATTTTTCCTTAAATTGTTTTTTAATTATGGCCGCCCCAGCACAGTTTGTTTTCCCCTCTGAAGCTATTATATAATCCATTTCTTTCTGCTAATTTCTGCCCATTGCTCTGCAGTCGTGTGTTTAGTACGAGGTTGGTTGTGGTTTTTAATGTAAGGTGTAATAATAGTTTTCTTTTCTTCTTGTTTTGGAACCCTTTAATGTTCCATGATTCTATTTCCCACATTTATTTATTAGGTGTATTCCCTAGATATGTCATGTATATTACTTTTGTTATCTTTGTATGTGTTACTGTGTGATGGTTTAGGAAAGCATCTATTTATCCCCGTCCCTACTCTGTGCCTAACCCTGGACCAGTAATAATCGGGGGGGGGGGGTGAAGGTTTGTTATATGGTTTACCTTTACGTCTACTCTTGGAATGTGTTTTCTTTTTAGATATAGATTTAACCCATAGTATCCCCGTGTTACTATATACAATGCGGACAAAGCTGAACATACTAGTTCAGTCAACAAACACTGCTACTTAATGTCCGTAGCCTCTTCCCACATACTATTTATACAATTATGGTATTGCATTTAAAAGTACAGAATGCATTGTTTTTGTCTTGTGACTAATTCGAATAGTATTTTTTAAAACAGCATATTAATATACATTCCTCAGTAAATTATAGTAATATATGTACCATAGAAATATTGTTAAACAATCATTCTTGTCATTTTTACATTTTTCTTTCATTTGACTTCCTTTTTTCTCCCCTTTATTTATTCAGATTTTGGCCTTCTTTGGTGCCTGTAAAGTTTTTCCACATCAGTCTGTGTGGGTTATAAAACATATACTTGGCACCTATTTAATAATCAGGGGTAGGAAGTACATACATAGAGACGAAAAAAAAATCTGCTTCGCCAGAACAGTCCTTCTACTATAGTTAGCATATTAAAGCTATATTTACATTATCCCAAGATTGTTAGGTTATTTTACTTTTTTCCTGAGGTTATTTTACTATTTTCCTGAGATTACTTCTCTCCAGGATCTTTTAATACATTTCTAGTATTTACATAGGTTCATAGGTAGGTACTAGGCTGTCGGCCCTGGGGCCTATACAAGCCCAGCCAAAAAGGTACCCTGGCTTTTGCCACCCAAGAAAATTATTTTCCTGTGCCACTGTCTAGCAGAGCCACAGAGGTGATCCCTGGGGTGAATTTCCTATTTCCCATCCAAATCAAGATTTTTCTTGAAGAGTGCTAATGAGGAGCTTTGTTTGATATAGATAGGTAGTTTATTCCAGAGTATGGGAAGTCTCTGGGACACAAATCTATCCCTCAGGCATGTTCTGTTTACTGCGGTGACAAGGTTTAGGTCCCTAGAGCGTGTAGTTCGGAGGATTTCCTGACTACTGTGGGGATGTGATTATCAAAGGAGAGACTACTGTCCACCTGTGTCCCAAGGTCCCTTATCATCGCATAAACATTTAACATTTTCTTCTCTTTTTTTTTCCCCAATATTAATCTAGGAGCTAGCCTGTTGGACAGTTTATTCCTTGCCTATTAAGGCTAGATTTTCATTCACTTTCACAGTACTGGGTGTATTGTTTTAGTGAATGGTTCCGTTCAACAGTACCTTATTTCTTTGCAGGTTGGTTGACATATATGGTGCAGATCAATTTTCGTTTTTCAGGCAATAAAATCTTTTGGAGCTTGCAGAGATCCATTTTGTCTGACTGTTCTTAATGGAGCCCTCAAAATCGTAGGGAGACCTATTTTGCAGACCAATGTCCCAGGAGGAGGTTCCTTCCTATATTCGCACATCAGAAACGGCAGTTAATTTCTGGTTCCTATCCAGGCTGTACTTCCTTTTCCTGTGTTCCTCATGGCTCACATCGTGGATTTAAGGGCCTAGACAGCAAGGGGAAGCTTTCAGAGTTGGATCCCAGCTAGAGCACTCGTGAATGGGTTCATTTCTTCACCCAAGGGTCGTTTATAGTTTTTTGTGGATTTCATTTCTGAAGGTGGAATTTGCTTGAAAACTGCCAGGAATGTCTCTTTTGCCTCTTTGTGGTTAGTGACCATGTATTTAACCTCTTTGATGTAGAAGATCAACTGATTTGGATATTTCATCTGGAATTTGATTTTTTTTCCTATTAGGAACCTGCAGTATGGAGATAGTAGTTGCCTTGCTTGTCTTATTTGTACTGGGTGGTCTAGAGCAAAGGAGATTTTATTATTATTCCAGGTGAGCGTGCCTTTTCTTTTTGCTGACAGTATGATTTTATTTACATCTTGATATTTTAATATATAGACAGGTCTTGGTTTCAGTGGTGTTTGCATTTCCCTCAGGGCTCTGTGGGCTCACGCCATTTGCTGTATTTCTTCAGGTTCCTCTAGCACAGAATTTATTATTTGCTTGATTGTTGGTATTAGATATGAGGTACAGTTTCAGGTATTCCTCTGATGATATTGTTCCTTCGAGATCTTGCTTCTAGGTCTTGTTATTTTTGCTTGTAAGTTTTGTATTTCTTTGTCATGGGCATCAGTTCTTTGAGAAATAGAGTCTATTTTTATTTCATTTTCTATTATTTTTGGACTGATTTTTTTCATTCTGGGTATTATTTGGCTGAATGAGTCACCAAAAGGTTTGCTATTGTAATAAGTCTTTATTACTTGCTGGATAGGTAATAAGGTAGTTTTTGTGTCTTCCAGATTAGCTGGCTGGTCTGTCTTGGATTTATTTGTAGTTTTAGAGTTGTCAGTTTATTTAGTTGTATTTTGTCTTTTTGAAGTTGTGTCTTTCTCAGGTGAGGCTAGTACTGAGAATTTGGTCTTAGTTGTTTTTGTTTCCATATTATTTTCCTCTTTTGACATCTTGCTGTATAGTGTTTTACCAATCTTGTAGTCAGATGCAGGAGCTTAGCAGCACATGACTTAAGCTGTTATTCAGAATTCGTGGTTAATCCTGCTGTTTCGGCGCTGAATATGTCACTTTTTCCTTTCTCTTTTGTTTGCTGGATGATATTAGCAGTAAATATCTACAGTTATTGTATTATTAATTCTGCATTGCCTTCTGGGTTTGTTTTAATCCAGGGTATATCAGAGAGCTAGGTGGTAGCAGTGTTTACAGAACAGCGGCCATTTTGAACCAAATGTGGCCATATCTATGTCAAGAGGATTTTAAATTGAGGATGAGATAATTAGTAAGGATGGCTTTGATAGCAGAAGGTAATGTGTGCTGCAATTAAGAGGGTTATGACAAGCAAACCTTGCAGGGGTCGCATTTTGTGTTTAGGGGGAGGGGTAGTTGGAAGGACTATGGATAGGCTAGGTTTGCTATCTTATGCTAGCTGTGGTTTTCTAACTTGGTTATGGCCTACTGGGAATCTAATTATATATTTCAAAGCCATTGGAATGAGAAAATTATGTTCTACAAAAGATTTCTGGACGACATCTTTATAGTAATCAATGGATACTTCAGCAGATGAACTAGTTATTTTTTTTAATTAAACTAGTACTTTTCTAAAAATTTACCAAAAATTTCCAAGAACATAAGATCCATTTCTTAGATGTAGACCTTAGTAAAAACATTCAAGAGGGCAGATTTCCTGTAAAATTTTGCAGTATAAGTACATACTCAAACTCATTCCTGCACTTTACCAGTTCTCATCCCATACACCAGAAAAAATCAGTGGTGAAGGGCCAACTGGTACGTGCAGCTAGAATGATAACTATAGAAAGTGAATATGAGGAGGAATGCAAATTATTGTACGATTTGGTTTATACATAGAGGCTATCCGACATGGTTTTTGTTAGACATTTTCTCTGAAGTAAAAGTTAAAAGGATATCAGGTGTTTATAAACCGATCTTGGACAATTGTAGAGACACGGGGAAACAACTCTAATGTTGAGGTAGCTGGTTTGGTTCAGGAAGAGAGACTTACTGAAACAGGTTTTGAACAACCTGTAAATACTAGAAATAACAACTTCTCTCTTTCATTTACTTTTACTTATAGCCCTGTAGCATTAGATATCCAGAAAGCAATAAAAAAAATGTTGGTATTACCCATCAATGGACAAGGATATATTCAGTAAAATAGGTGAATCCCCTATTATTACATTCAAATGGGGTTTCAATATGAAAAATTTATTAGAAACACCATACAAAGCTAAAAAGAATAATGCGGGCACACATAAATGTGGAGCATGTAAATATTGTAGGTATATAGATAGTGGGAATTGTTTTACAATTCGAGATGAGAAATTTCATATTTATGACACTTATAATTGTAATACAAAATCAGTAGTATATTTGGCCCAATGTCAACAATGTCCAGCATTTTATGTTGGTAAAACCGACCGTCGACTAAGAGATGGAATCTAGGAGCATGTACATGCAATCAATAAAAAGAAAAAATTGATAATGCTCTAGCAAGTAATTATAATACTGAACATTCTTTTAAATTTAAGATTATTTCTAAAATAGGCCAAAATGTAGAAAATAATTATAAAAATAAAAAATATTTAGAGAAGTTTTACTAAATTACTGTTAGAGAGAAGTGAACTAAACTGGCAATTGCGGTTAGAAGCTAGTAATGAGCCAGGGTTGAATGAAACGTGCTCCATAGCATGTGTGCTTAAGCTTAGAAGCTTATTAAGATAAAAGGGCTTCACTTACGAATTGAGCTATAGAGATTTAATTGCATATAAAGATATTTTAACAAATATAATTTGGTACTAATAATGAACTTGTTCCTTATTAGTGGGAGTAGTATAAAAGTATAAAAGAGCCATGAGAGAATGGGACTGTGTTTCTTTAAAATGAAGTCCAACATTAGTTATGCACATTTTTTCCTCGTTTTTTTTATTTTGTACGAGTGGCCTCATAGATCTAATATGATGTTAATTTGATTAGTTCATCATAATCAGGTTAAATATCTTTATGGATTTAATGTAGATGAATAGTCTGTGGGTATGAGTTATATAATTTAATAGTACTTGAATGTAGTAGTAGACAAACTAACTAGTAGTTAACATCAAAGTAATAGGTTACCTTAGATCATAGTTTAAGTTTATTATTTTACGGAATTAGTAGGTACAGTGTTAATTCATGACTGCTTATAAAGTTAATAAAAACTTTTAGTTCAATACGTAGTTCTCACATTACTGTGGAGACGGCTTAAAAACTTGGTTTATTATGTACATATATATTTTATTAGTGATCGCACAATATTAATTTTATATTAATTTAGGAAGGTTTTAAAAAATGTTTGCTTAATACATGAATTTCATATATACATATTGAGAGACTATTGAAAAAAAATTATATTAGTTTATGGTTACCGACCACATTAGTCTAACACTTTACTTACTGTTAATGGTTTGTATTGATGTGTATATTTTGAAAAGTTATTAGGCTATTATATTCTATGCATCTTCATGGACATATCTTAAATATTTTAAAAGATTTTATTTAGAATTTGCGCTCATTTTGAGCGATTGTAAATACAACTTTAAATATTTTTAAAGGGAGAATAATGTCTCCTGATAGGTTGATGTTAGGATGAGAGGTTAAACATTGTTGTAACACTAGTTCCTTGTCTGAAGAAGTCCGGATAGAATCCGGACGAAAAGCGCTTTACATGAATGATTTTCTGTTCTCATTACAGTTTTATCACTAATACGTGGCAGTACCGTTATACTGATTTTTTTATCTGTTAAAGTGATCTTGGAAGAATAAACTTGTTGGAAGCACTACAGCCGGTTGGGATGCTGTGTTTCTATGTATCTTAACCGTTGGAGTATAGTTTATTGGTGCTAGGGGAGCGGAGTGAGCCTGAACAGAGCAGGTTGGGCCAAAGACGTCTCACTGCTGAGGAGAAACAATCAGTAAATTTCTTCAGGGGAATACTTAAAAAAAAAAAATGTATCAACCAACTAACTTTACAAGTTAGCTTAACAACAAGTAATGGGTGACAGGTGGGGGAGGCGATAGTGGTTATGGTAAACAGCTGTTTTGGAGTGTATGAGGCAAAACTAAGTGAAGGACTGGACAGACACTTTACCAGGAGGCAATATGCAAAGTTCGTTGGAGCTATCAAGGAGTCTGCAGAACTAAGAAGGCAGAGCGCAAGGGTTAAAGGATGGGCTACTAGAAAATATTTATTACAGATACAAGGACATAGCAAGATGCAGAGGGTTGTTGAAAGTCAAAGTGCAAGGGGTGAAAGGGTGGTCTAACAGGTATTGTTCTGAGCTCTAGGTTAAATAATAAAGTAAGGGGTTGTTAGAGCACCTCGGTGATGTGCAGGTAGCCGATCTTATGCAAAAATAGGTACAGTTAACTGTGACAGTATAACATACATTTATAGAACAGGCTGTCCAGCACACTGGAGTATGTAGTCCATTTGCAGGGCGTTCTGTGGCTTCAAGTCGGATGCATGGTAGTGTGATTCATTGACTCAGGGCCAAAACCTGGGGAAACAATGATGGCATAAAGTGAGGGAGACAGTACTGAGAATATGGTGACAGAGACAGACGAAGATATGAGGAAGGGCAGGAGTGTGAGTGAACAGGGCAGAGAAGGCTGGAGAGACAGAGGTAGGAGGAAGATACAGAGTGAAAGAATAAAATAAAAGGTAAAGCAGTGAATCACACACTGGCACAAGGTATCAAACAAAACACAGACATCCACATACAGTTTGTATCACTAGTCGACATGCATTCCTAAGCAGGTCTATTTTCTATCATTTGTCCTTTCACCACAATTTATATTTCTAGACGGTATTCTGTTAACACAGATATAAGGCTCTGTTTCCAAATTAAACATGCAGCTCTATACCAATAATTGCAGAACACTGGAGTGTGACGTCAGTTACTAATGCAGTAAACCCTGGCAGTACAGGCATACGATAAGTTATAGTGTGGTACACCAAGGTTAAGTAGCACTCCATAACTGTAAAGCAAGTGCGACATTAGGTCCTTCAGAGCTAAGGAATGGGAAAGGAGGAAGGGAAGGTTGATCAAGACTGAAGCAGACAACACAAATGGAACATTATGTTGAGCACACTTCTTTATCTGATGTTGTCTGTTCAGTCTTCAATCAAACCTGTGGGACAGAGGTCCCCAGCTACACAGATCTGGGCGGCCTCTTGGAAGGATATTCCAGAACACTGCAGAAACGAAAGCAGACCTATTCTTGGATAGGATATCCAGTTTGTAATGTGAATTAAATGTGTGAGAATTCACCCATAAAGCAGCTGCACAAACATCTTCTAAAGACATTCTAGACCAGAAGGCCTGGGAAGTGACTATGGATCTCGTGGAATGAGCTCTGACTGGTCTAGGTAAAGGAACATTATTTAAATGAATACAAAAGTAATACAATCCCTTAACCATAGAGCAACAGTGGCTTTAACAACAACTTTCCCTTTTTTGGAATCTGAGTAAACAGACAATTGATCAGATTTTCTGAACGTTTTCGTCCTATCCAGGCAGGAGTGCAAATGTATATGAATGTCTAAAAGGTGCAACATATATTCACCCTTATTTAGGAAATTCGAAAAAAACACATGGAGATTAATGGATAGATTAATGATGTTTATTGACGTAACCACTGGTGAGACAGAACAAAGTAATTCTGCCCTTGTGAAAAATAACATAGGGAGCTTTGGAAGAAAATGCCCGTAGCTCCGAAACCCTCTTGGCCAAAGTAATTGTTACTAACAAGGCTGTTTTCCAGGACAAGGAATTTTAAAAGTCTGTCTTAGCAGCAGGTTCAAAGGGAGATGAGGTCAGAGCTTAAAGAACCAACATAAGATCCCACAGAGGAGTAGGATCTTTGACAGGAGGTCAAAGAAGGAACGTACCCTTGAGAAAAGATTTGCAAAAACTAGAAGAAAATAAAGATGTAGCATTCCCCCTCAATGTAAAAATTAGAAATGGCTGCTAACTGAACTTTAACAATAGAGAAACTGGCCCCAAAATGAAAAAGACCAGTAAGGAAGTCCAAGACTGCCAAAACAGGCGCCGTAAGCAGATCAATGTGATGCTGCTGGGCTCAAATAGAAAACCTCTTCCACTTGCGTTTATAAATTTTTCTGGTAGAGGACTTATGCGAGGAAATGATAATCTTTTGAACTGGAGAAGAAAGCCCGGATTGTCTAGCAATCATCAGAATTGGGGAAACCATGCTGTTAGTTTCAAATTGTGAAGATCCTGATGAATTTGCCCTGAAGGGTGAGATAGAAGGTCTAGATGTGGATCCAGGGTCCATGGAGGGCAAATTCGATGAGACTACAGGAAGGTGAACCAAACTTGTCAAGGCCAAAAGGGGGCAATGAGGATCACTTTGCTCTTCAACCTGCATGCCTTCTAAAGAAATTTAGGAATCGGAGGAACAGGAGGGAATGCATAAAGTAGACTGGGAGACCAAATATGGACTACAGCATCTCCTGCTGACTGACCCTGGGGATCAGGGAAAAGTACCTTCTGGATTTTTTTAAGGGGGAGGCAAAAAGGTCACAGCAAGGTTGACACCACCTGAGGAAAATCCTGTTTGCCACTGACTGATTCAGAGACCACTCGCGATGCAGGAAAAAGTAGTCTGCTGAGATAGTCTGCCAACATGTTGTGCTCCCCTAAAGGCAGTTGGTAGAGAGCCCACTGCCACACTCGCATTGCTTCTTGATAAAAGATGAAACCATGTCCTACCCCCCCCCCCATTTGTTGTCTGTTTGAATCACAATTGTTCCTAGAGGAAGAAGGAAGTAAAGGTCTTTCAACTCTAAAAGCACTGCCCTCATCTCTAGGACACTGATATGCAGGTGGGTTTCCTGGGAGTCCATGTGCCTTGAACTGCCCATCACAGGTAATGTACCCCCACGCCAGGTGGGAGGTCATTTGTCAACATGGGGACTGGGGTGGGAAGAATGAAAGGTCAACCCCGAGACACTTCTGGGTTATGAAGCCACCACAAGAGAATTTCTGCACACTCGAGATAGTCATCCTATAAGACCGAGGGGATGATGCAGAAGGGACCAGTCGACTGACAACGTCCACTGCAGGACTCTCATATGTAAATAAGCTGTCAGTAGCAAAGCTATTGTTACAGCCACAGAGCCCAGAGGACAAAATTTGCTGGAGGAACTGGCACTGCCAACATCTGTCCGATATGTGCCCATATAGAATCCTGTCTGGCCAGGGTTTTGTCTGTATCCAAGCAGGCTCCTATAAAATCCAACAGGATGTAAATGTGACTTTTGAAGGTTTATAGTGATCCCTAAAATTGGGGCCAACTAAGTAAAAATCTCTGATGCTAGCCAGTTGATGTCTGGATGGTGCAACTAGGAGCCAGTCCAGGTAAGGAAACATACGGAATCCCTGCAGTTGGAGGTGAGCTGCAACTACTGTAATGCATTTCGTGAACACCCTGGGGGCTGTGGTGAGACCAAATGGAAGCACAAAAAATTGGTAGTGACTGGCTCCCTGCCTGAAATGGAGGTACCTTCTGGAGTGTCTGTTCATTTTGATGTCATAGTACGCATCCTTCAGGTCTATTGAACATATCCGGTTGTCCTTCTGTAGAAGGGGAGGGATGGATTGAAATGTGACCATCCTGAACTTCGTGTGCTTCACCGATTTGTTCAGGTAAGTTAGGTCCAGTATGGGCCTGAGCTCCCCTGTTTTCTTTGGAACTAAAAAGAAAAGAATCTGAAGTAGATCTCTGATCCACACTGGTCTAAGGGGACCTCCTTTTTAAGCAAGTTTTATAAAATTACCAAAGTTGTCACCTCCCTCTAACTGGGTAGAACATTGGGGGAAGTGTTGTTTTGGCTTGGGGAGATTTAAAACAGTCAGGCAACACCTCAGGGATGCTGCAAGGACTTCACCAAAGGGGAATCCTGAGACCCCTGATTCAGCAGACCTCCTCTGCCCAGAGGGCAGTGTCTACCACTCAAGCTATTCTCCCTTCTGCCCCTGGGGGAAAAATCTCGGACCATGGCATTTTTTGAACCACAATTCTTTACCCCACAAAGGTCTTTCTCCAGGAGTTTGCATGAAGGGAGGGGGGAAAAGAAGCAGATTCTGACGGCAGACAGGGTCTTTCCATCTTTCTTGCTGCAGGAGAGTGCATCACGAACAGTCATTCCAAACAGGGAGGAACCGAAGGGGACATTGACAAATGACGCATTAAAGGGTTCCGCGAAAACATACAGCCACATCCAATTTCTGCAAAGTGTGAAATTTCTACAGTGGAATGTGTGGGAATTTGAATTTCTTAATTTGTATGGATTTGTTTAGCATGCGAGAGGGAATTTTCTTTTTTATGGAATTTACATATTATTCCATTTTTGCAATAGAAGTGTGGAAACAGTAAAGGAATTAGAAGTTGGAAAGCAAGCTAAGCATATGTACCATCAGCATTTTGGTGCATAAACCTATGCCTTTTTAGAGAAATGGTTCAAGTTCATTAAAATGGACAGTGCACTAAAATTTCCTATAAGGGGATGCTTTAGTAAAGATATCGTGGTCAAGATTAAGGAAAAAAAAAAAGAAAGCAAGAATAAGGATCAAAAAAATACATGAAATCTGAAATGGAATGCTAAAAAGTATGGCTTAGACATGGTAATTTACACAGGCGTCCTTATACTCTTCCAGGTTCACTCTGGTGACTTTATTCTAGTGAAGGGACAGTTTTAAATTGCTGTAACCTATCAGTATTCTTCTGATGAGTTGGCAACAAATGCCCAACAGGGTGTGTGTTGTTGTGCAAATCTGTGCACCCAGGGGTGTTCTGAGACCCAACACCACAGGTGAAGGAACTCTACCACACCACACATACTGGAGGGCATTATACTTGGACAATGGGCTGTTAATTATTTTCTATTTTTTTTTTTTAATTTGTATTTAATATATATTTTTGATGTAAAATACTTTCTCTGTCTAATAGTACTGTATGTAATAACTGTTGAAATCATATTTTATATCTAAAATACACACACACACACACACACACACACACACACACACACACACACACACACACACACACACTGCTCCTCACACCTCCCCTTACTCCATACACACAGTTTTGCTGGTTTAATGCAGTTTGCCAATTCTCTAATGACTAGTCACACCCTCTGTTAGCAGCTCCATTACCCCCACCATATGATGAATACTCCAAAAAAGTTCAACATGACTGTATAGGCATAACCCACCACAGACAAACATGGGAAAAAATAATACTAGTGACAGAAAGGAAGAAGAAACATCTGCTACTGAATCAGTGGCAGCAACACTAAAAATCATCTTCAGGATTTAAAAGACAGATCCAATTACCAGACTGCGCTCTCTTAACGCACCTAGTAGGTGAATTTAAGGGTATTAAATATAAAACCAAAGCAAGTGTGGACATCACAAAAATTAAAGCATAAATATTCTAGAACTACTAATAAAAAACTAAAAGATCTAATAACACATTTCCCATAATAGTAGATAGCCGGGGAAGGGAATACTGATGGTTTTCCCACTCACAGGCAAACATCAGTAGAGGATTCTTTCCACTACTCCAGATTCATCATCAGAAGATGGCAAACTTAAAAAACAAATGCACAACTTCACCCTCTAAGACAAAAGCCCAACCCATCACCTGCACGGAACAACAACGCTTACTATCCGCGGTGGTACAGCGGTAGCATTGTTGCCTCACAGCAAGAGGTTCTCCCGTTCAATTCTTGGCTGAAGTGCAGGGAGGGCCTTCTGTGTGGAGTCTGCATGTCCTCTCCGTGGTTGGATGGGCATTCGAAAGACATGCAAAAATGGGCATACCTTCATTGAAAGTTGGACGTCGAGCTGGCACCTCGGCGTTTGTGAAAATCTACTGCCAATCATTAGCGGACTGGAGTTCCGCTGTGGTGACCCCTAACCGGGAAAAGCCGAAAGACAAACAACAACCCTACTATTATGTAGTAAACCCTTGGTTGGCAGTCAATTTTCAAATAACTGACTCCCGATCTTCAGTAAGCAATCACACTGCAAAAAGTTAGAATCTGAAGTCCATGTTCAAATGCAAAATCCTACTACTGAAGACTTGTGAGTAGTTCTAAAAGCATTTGTTATACCTTATATCTTCAAAAAGATTTGACAATCCTCCAAAACAGAGGTGAAGAAGTAATATCCAAGCACACTGATGATAAAAATGTTAATAAACAGTTTGCCCTCCCATGATTGATGGGATCACAAATAAAAGCAGTAATAATTATTTACAAATTGTTAACAGGCTAAGGGAATTGGTCCAGGGACCCTTTTCAGACATGATCTGAGCTGCAATGGTAAAGACAGGTATGAAAGGCACTTAGGAATACAATACAGAAATTAAAAAAAGAAATACTGAAACTAATGCTTTTGACAAATATTGTATGTATAAAATATATAGCCAAGGAGTAGCCGTGAACAACGAAGAAAATGTAAAATTCATCAGAATACAAAATTGTGTGAAAGCATAATGCACAGCTCATGGAGCTGTGAAGATCAAAGATTAAACTGCAGTATAATGCACTAGGAATCGGCCTGTGAACGTTATGTGGCAGTGCAGAAAAAGGAAATGGGGTAGTTATATCTGCATCACTATTCTTGTCCTAATGTGGTATCAGACACAAAGTTCACATTTTGTAATGCAAAACAGTACAGGGGAACCTAAGAACTGCCAAACCACTGTGTTAGCACACATCTCTGGAGTACTTACATTTATCTTCTTTTAACAAATGATCTCTCTCAATTGTTTTCTTGAAAATCAGTAGCTAGTCTATATTCTAAATGTTCTCTGGAAGATTGCTGAAACATTTTTCCACACATACCAAGTATGAATTGGGGCCTGCATAACTGAATGCCATTATTTCTAAAAGAGTAAAGCATTTTCTAACCTGCAGCCTGCTGAGGAGTGGTGGACAACAGCCATCTCTTAATATTTTGTAGACTAGTGTATTGAACAATAAAGTAGACAGCAGAGACTTTAAGCTTTGCTAACACCTTATTATGCGGAGCTTCTTTGTGTTGGTGGAGACAGGTTTTGGTCCAAGATTAGCCCTAGATACCTCTGAGTAATGATGCAAGGTGTGCCCAGAGGATCTGTAATGCTGAAGTTAAAGAGTCACTGCAATTTTGTTTTTTTGTGCTTGTTGATGGTCAGTTTATTGTTTTACAAAGCCTGTTCAAAATCTTTCTGAAGTTCACTGCACAGAATAAATGACCTTTTGCTGGACCTAGTCATTACAATGTCATCCCAGGATAGATCATTTTTATACAGTGAGAACGGACAGCCCAGGATTGACCCTTGTGGGACCCCTTGCATTATGCTCCCAGTCTGAGTGGCAATGTAAGATCTAGTCACTCGGAAAATTGTGTTTTCAAGATGTGTTTCATCATGAAAGTGTTTCAGAGGTTTGAGAAACATGTCCGACAGTTAAGACAGCAACATAACAAGACTAATTTTCAAAAGCCTGCTTAAAAGTACAGGAACCAGCTTTTTAGATCTCCACTCTCAATGTTTGGAAATATGTAGTCAGTCACTGACTTTATAGCTGTTGAGATGGTTAATTAGGATGCAACCATATTGCCCAAGGATGTCATTTTAGTACATACTCAAAACTTTGATTGCATTATTTATGAAAACATTTTAGCTATTGGACATATGTTGGCAATGGGACAAAAGTCATTTGCAGAGACTGGGAAGTAAATTTAGCCAAGTGAATAAATCACGGCACATTTAAACCTATAAGGTAGGATTTTCATTGTAACTTACAGACATAAAATATATATCAGAGGCTTACCGAGAGTATGGCTAGCTTATTTTAAATGTTGGGGTCTAAAATATGTATGTATACAGGGCAGTCGCTTGATAGTCGATAATCCCTGACCACAGCTAGCCTACTGTTATGATGTTATTCTATTCCAGGAACCTCCTAAATTAATAGTAACCAAACTTCCACACAAAATCACACACCAGAATGCGATCCCGATCACAATAAAGGATGTCTTCTTAAATTCAATCAATGGCAGCCAAGAATAACCAAACAAAACAGTTTATTACATAAAATAATCCATCCTGGACCTTAGATTAAGCGCTTTCGTCTCCAACATGGAGACTTCATCAGAATCTAAGGTATAACAACACCAAGTCACTTTTATACTAACTATATTCAGTTAGCTGGCATCTAATTAGATAATTGATTAATAAATTGATAAATAACTTCAGTTGGTCTTAAAAAAACACCATGCCACAAAACAGCATACTAAAAAATACTGGAGACGTTGTACGAACATTTAAAAGACCTGTATAAGTAATTGATCAACAAATGGAAAACAACAAATAAAAACACACTGTATAAGTATGGAAAATACACAGTAAATAGGAAAAAGATCATGAAAAGTATATATAATATTATTGTATTGGTATGCATATTGTACTGTTTAAAAATATGTGTAATTAAACAGTATGTCAAACATTAATATATATAAAAAATATAAATATATAAAAACATTTCAAATATATAAAAATTGTTTCAAATATATAAAAAATATATATATGTATGACAATATACAAATATGTTCAAATAAATACATGTCCTATATATATTCTTCCATATACTCTTCCATACATTTTTCCATATGTTTTGACATAAAAAGATGTAAGACCAAGGACTATATATACATTTGGATATTTAAAAATCAATACCAATAAAATTAAATTAAATGAAATTAAATGAGAAGGTTAAACTATTACCAACGATATGTGTATTACTAGACACATCTAGCAGTATACATCTATTCAGGTTTTTTTTTAAATTAGACATGTGGACAACCTTAGAAAAACAACATCTATAATAATATTGTTCTTTGATAATTGTAATAATGTTCATTTTTTATTTTTTATATAATAATATTCATTTTTTGTGTTTTTTTGTGTTTCTTGGAATCACCTGCGAGCATTTTCAATGCTGGGGTAATAGAGATGTGATCATTAAGGCCCTTGCCACAACAAGAATCCAATCTAAGCTGCCACATCATTTCTTTTAACTCCAGTTGTGTTTCCCCAATCACCACCTCTCTCAAGGCATTTTACTTCCTCTAATACCCAGAATTTGAAATCTGCATTTTGGCAGACCAAAACATGTCTGTACATAGCATTATTTTCATTTTGTTTACTAATGTCTCTCATATTCTGGATCGTAGGTGTCGTTCAGTTTTCCCAACATAGTAGCTCCAGTAGATTTTACAAAAAACAAGGTATACCACCCCTTTTGTATAACAGCTACTGTAAGTTTTTGCAACCAGGGTTGTTCTAAGACTAGGTATTCTACTCTCCTTTTGTCCTGCTATAAATGCACATTGCGCGCATCTACCACATTTAAATGTCCCACATTTATTTGCCCCATGTGTATTATTACTTTGTTTTTCTAAGATATTCTTGATATTCCTATTCCTCCTATAACTGTAACTTATATCATTTTTAAATACATCAGTTTTGGTAGCTATTTCCCTAAACATATCCCATGTCTCATTTATACATTTTCTAAGTTGACCTATCCCTTGATAATACGTAAGGGTTAAGTAGGGTGTACTTTTTTCATGATTTTTATTGTGGTAGTTACTGCCCCTTCCCATTTCCTGAACACCCCCATCCACATCGTTGTTGTCTGTGTAGAAATCGCTACTCTTAACTAATAAAGGAGTATATTTTTTGTCACTTCTACCCTTTTGGACCTGATATTTTACATCATATATCAAATATGTCGGGTATCCTCTCTCCTGAAACATTTTGCCAACGAATTCAAGCTCTACCATAAATTCAATGTCATCTGAAATCATCCTCGCCATCCTAATAATTTGTCCCTTTATAATATTCTTTTTTAATACATAAAGGATGGTCACTATCAAAATGTAGATAAGCGTTAGAAAAATGTTCCTTTCTATATATATTGGATTTGTAACACTTGTTTACATAGTCCTTGTCTAGCCTCACATCCAAGAAATGAATAAAATCTGTTCCAATATCATGTGTGAATTCTAAAAAGGCCGTAGTATTTTTTAGTATGTTATTTTGTGGCATGGTGTTTTTTTAAGACAAACTGAAGTTATTTATCAATTTATTAACCAATTATCTAATTAGATGCCAGCTAATTGAATATAGTTAGTATAAAAGTGACTTGGTGTTGTTATACCTTAGATTCTGATGAAGTCTCCGTGTTGGAGACCAAAGCGCTTAATCTAAGGTCCTGGATGGATTATTTTATGTAATAAACTGTTTTGTTTGGTTATTCTTGGCTGCCGTTGATTGAATTTAAGAAGACCTCCTAAATTATACTAATAAGATGCCCAATTAATCCATCACTTGCATATGACAAAGTACTACTCGGGAACAATCTCATGTCTGCATAATATCAGCTTACATCCAATTCTTTGTATAATTTAACAATAACCCATGACTGAGTGCGAGTAAAGCAGGATTAACCCACAGTTGGGGTGATTTTATCATGACGGCAAAGCACGGTATGCCAGTGCACTACTTAGCAGTTTTTTTTTTTATTATTGATTGATCTATTTATTAGACATGGATTCTGTGAGCCTTAGCAATTTCGCAGAATGAAAGGCAGAGCAAAAAATGAGGAAAAAGGTGTAGTCTCGAAATGAATGGCAAAAAGGTCAGCCAAACTGCTTGTAACCAGTAACCATGCCTCTGGACAGTCTTGAGTTTGCGGAATGTCTTTATTTTTCTTAGATTTTACTATGCCCTCATAAAAATACATTTAAAGATGGTATTTATGGGCATATGTGAAAGGGAAGTCCAGCCGCTCAACAATACTTCAGCAAATATAAGTCGAACATATACCAATAAAAAGAAATCTAATGGGCGTTTTGGAATAGTAATAAACCTTCCTTGTATAACATTGGTTCATTCTATACTACTTTAGTACTCACATTTGTATACTACTGTTTCGCTCACATTTGGATTCCCACTCTGTTTTATGCTGTCACTGCATTCCATTATCTACTGTACTTGTTATTGTCAATATAAGTACCCACTGTAGTGTTGTGTGGAGCTTTACTCCCCAGGCCTCCACTGAAAAGGTGTTTCATGTCCAGTTGGCCTTTCCCAGAGAAAGAGAGAGGTCACTGCACTGCCAGAAGGAATTCCAGTCCAGTTGAAGTCCTTCAGAGAGACTCTGCAGTACAAATCAGAGATTACTCTGGTTATTAAAATAATGGGTTTATGTTTATGACATTTAAAAGGACCACAGACAGAGTATGGGGCAGTGGTCAGTTGGGAAATTTGAGAGTACCGGCAGCGGTTTCAGTTTTTCTGGTATTTGGGTAGAAACAAAGTAAAATGATTTTTTTTAGAGGCAGGAGTTGCCTGATGTCATCAGAGATCAGCCGTGTTCTGATGCTCGGTAACCTCAATTTAAACATGTACTAAATGGACCTTTCCAGTTTAAGTTTAGATCACCCATTATAATTTCTTGTAGTGTCCAAAATCTTGTTAAGTATAGCATCTATCAAGGAGTTTGATGATGGAGGTGGAATATAGATTACTGCTAACTATGTCTTTGTGACCATCCACGGAAATCTGTACAAGTAGCCAGTCTGGCCCTTTGTCTGATGCTGTATTTCAACTGGTCAACAGTAGAGACAGGTTTGCTTCTTTCTGTACAAGCAAAAGTGTATCTTCTGTACGCAGAAAAGTACACCTTCTCCATGCAGAGTGCCTAGTCCATTGTCAGTCAATACAAAGCAACTGGTAGAATGAAGATTATTTTGCCCAGGACTCTATGATGGCAATAATTTTAGGGTTATACTTACAGAATATACTTCTGATTGAGACCACTTGTTGTTTATACTAAAAATATTCAGGTAAGCCACTGACAGGTCTTTTAATTTTAGGATTATATCATTAATGGTAGATACGTTTGACATTTTTGTCTAGATCATTTAACATATTGAAAGTTCTTAACAAAATCAACACATCTAGCAGACACTCAGTACATCAGCCCCCCTCTCCCATCTTCTACATGGGGTTGGGCTATCGTGTTAACTGTCACCATCTCTCTCTATTCAATGCCACACTCTTGCATTCTTCGATAGTCATGCCAGACTGTTACTGATCTCTCAAACAATCCATCCACCTCTTTGCTGGATCCCGTTGTTTCCTCTTGCCTTCTTCCTGTCTGTCCCACTTACCTTCTTCCTGTCTGTCCCACTTACCTTCTTCCTGTCTGTCCCACTTACCTTCTTCCTGTCTGTCCCACTTACCTTCGTCACCAGATTGTCTTCTGCTTTTCTGCATGTGCCTGAACTACCGTAATCTGTTCTCTTTTACCTTTTCTGCAATTGGAGCTACTCTGACTTCTGCCCTTATGTCCTCATTTCTTCATCTGTCCCATCCACTTCAGGCACTTCATTTCCACCACCTCCAGCCTCCTCATTTGCTCTGTCTTTACTGCCCAGGTTTCTGTACCATACAATAGTACCGGTCACACTATTGCCTTGTACCTCTTACTTTTCAACTTCTTTGGCAATTCTGTCACAAACTACACTTGACATTCTATGCCAGTTGGCTGCAGCCCCTCTGATTCTAGCTTTGAACTCTTCACTCAAAACTTCCCTTCTCCTCAGTCACCCCCTCCCAGATACCTGAAGCAGTTAACCTGTTCCACTCTCTTCCCTTCTATCTAAATGCACAGCTTCTTCTGATTTCCCCAATTTGCTGCCATCACCACTGTCTTTCCTGTACTTGGTTTCATCCCATGTACCTTCGGTTTTGCATTCCACTCCTCTATCCTTTTGCTGAAGTTCTTGCTCAGAGTCTGCCTCTAATGCCACATTATCTGCATACAGCAACTTTATCTGTCCTCTCTGGCCTGTTTGCTAATGTATTCCATTATCAGTATGAGCAGCAGTGGGCTCAGAGCTGAACCATTGTGTACACCCACTCCCACTGGGAACCCCTCTGCGAGACTGAACACTGTTGATACCCGAGTCACTGGGTCCTTGTACATAGCCTGCACTAATTCTATCAATGTTTCTGGGACTTTCAAACCACCGCACTACTGCCCAAATCAGCTTTCTTGGGACCTTGTCACATGCTTTCTCAAAGTCTAGGAATGCCCAGTTATGCTCTTTCCTCATCTCTAGCTTCTTCTCAACTATCTATCTCATTGCAAACACTGGGTCAGTTGTGCTGTATCCTGACATGAATCCTAACTGCTCATCTCCCATCTTACATTCTACTACTCTGCATACTCGTTTACTAATGACCCTCTTCAGGGGTTTATGTCATTTAAAAAGGACCAGAGACATAGTATGGGACAACCCAGTACATCAAAGAGAATTTTTTTCAATGTACTAACCATAACCCTAACAAAATCGTCTCAAATCTGTCCGATCACTCTGGGCAGGATTAATAGTGATCAGCTAATGACTAGTTACAGAACATCTTCTTTGTCCCCCATTGAAAATGCAAGATTCCTTAGTGTTCTAAATTATCTCCCTAATAGCACAAACTCCACTATTTTAGTTGACTTTAACTACTCTTCAATAAACTGGACACCTATGCCTGAACTTTGGATGTTTTCCAAATACAGGAGTACCTCAAGATCGAGCAATTTGTGGGTTAGCCTTCTAAATTTTGCATATTAATTGCTATTATTGCCATCATATTAATTCTTTGCCTCATTTCTCTGCAAATTATGAATTTGCTACACTGAGTATACCTAGAAAAAAGTATGAAACTGCAAAAATATTCAAACTGATGAGAAGCTTGAAGCAATACTATTAGATTGCAAATGGTTTGGAACCGACAAGGAAGCCCTATTGAACGTATGATGATGGAAACCATATGTGAGTGATACTTCAAAGCCTCAGAAGAGGGACAGTCAAGGGAAAAGTATTTTTATTATTCAAAATGGAGCTGAGCTGAAATCCATCTTGATTCAAGAAATAAGTATCAGTGATCTTGTGCAAGCATTCCAAATACAAGTACTTGAGCATTTTATAAATAATCCTTGTAGCTCAAGTGCATATAACAGAACACATGCATCCAAGTAAATTTATTTCTGAATTTGTGACAAACAAGCATTTCTTAAGACAGCAAGCCCATCCTGCACCACCCCCTCCACATATGGAATTTCACACATTCTCATTTTAAGAAATTTCCAACTTGAGGAAACAATGATCACCATTATTAGCCATTTAAGAGTAATCACTCTCTCGTCCACCTCTCAACTTTGCAGCGGACTTAATATCATTACAGCCTTTGAGGAACATTGCCATACATAGTGAGCAAATAGGAAGAACAAAACAAGCAAATACAACTAAATATGAGCACACTGAAATCAAGAAAGTCCACAAACTCAGAACTACCGGCTGAAGAAACCACATCAAGACTGCCCCCAATAAAGATAAGGATGGGAAAATAAGATGGTCCCCAGCTGTTTAAAATAACATTTGGTGTCACTACAAGCATTACACGGTTTCCACTTGGAGGCTTTTAAACTTGTTTTTCACATTGTGCATATTGACACCCTGCCTTCTCCTACTGGCCTTGAGCCAATACATTTCCCTGTCACTTTTAAGTCTCTAACACAAGGACACTTGCCAACAGTAGGAAGCAAGTCTCTAACACAAGGACACTTGCCAACAGTAGGAAGCAATCATACACAGTCTGTGCCCTTGCTGGAATCTACTGATGTTGGCAAGGAGGGATTTTATATTGGCCCCGAACCCCAACCAAGTAGCTGATATGGCCTCATCACCAAGGGAACACACAATGGCTTCACCATCCATGTGATCAATTCCATATACACAATAACAAAAGCTGTATACCAGTTTAGTGGCATCCAATCCACGTTCCCAGTCTTGGCTATTGTGATGTCCCACATCTTGCATGGTGGTGATTAGCTGATCAGATGTCTCCAAACCAGCATTGCTCTGGTCAGCCACTAACTTGTGGGCTACTCCACAGGGCTCTTCCCCATGTCACAGAGCCAAGCAGATGGGAGGGGGGACTGACTTTTGTTCAAAGGACAGGGTGCAACTAATGTCCAACTTTATATACACATTAAGCTGTAATAAAACTACATGGAAAAAAAAAAATCAGGCAAGTCACCAAATTAGTACAAAAATGGACAACCAGAGTACAAACAGCTGAATGGATGCAAGAGGAGCCAAGCAGGGGACATGTGAATTTTTACACACTCCAGCTTGCCCATCCTGAGGGGATGGAGCGGTGGTTCCAATTAGCTAATAAATACCAAGCAAGAGGAGCCTTACAGGGTACTAAAATAGCCAAGACTGTGAACATGGGCTCAGCATTTGCAGTGATGTACATCATCATGCCTACCATCAGATGCAGGGTTAATGGCAAATATAAAAGATTTAATTGCCAGCATGGCAGTCCCTTCCTATCACACCACACCCTTGTCTTGTGCACTGAAAAGTGACAGTGAAAAAAATTGGTCCAAGACCACTAAGAGTGCGCCGATGGTCAACAGAACCAAAGTGGGAAAAAAACAGCTTACAAAAAATAGCCAGAAAAAGAAACAGTACAGTATTTCACCAAGACAGAAAACAAAAGTCCTCTAAAAATACTACATTTGGAACTTGTTTATAAAGTAGTAGGTTAGCTACTCTATCATTTATAACAGAAATTGTAAAAGATTTGTGTACAAAATGTATTCAAGAATACCATGGTATGCTCCAGAAGGTCTCTTTATCTGAATCCTGACTCGACTGACAGCAGACTGCTTTAGTCAGCAGATGAAGTTTAGGCATTGCCCTATATGCAGTAACAAATTATGGCTTGTCTGCTGAAATAAAATATCATGTGCAAGTATTGTTTCCCACACAATACAGCAATAAAAGCATATTCTCAATATGGGCTGCATTTTGCTACCCTGAGCAGAAACTGTATACTCAGACCTAATGGAAACTAAATATAATGCGATTCAGTAACCTGGCAATTTCAGACAGCAATGTTAGCCTATTTGTAGAGACCATCAATCCAGGGTTATATTTCTCTGAAACATTCTGGTATTTTCTAATACAATTCTGTACATCCAGTTAAAACAGTAGGACATTCAGTTACAACAGTAGGTAAGTTGTACTTGTAGGTGTTGGTGCAGAGATAATAGTAGAGAGATACAACAAACGTCTACCTGCTAAGTCACAAATCCTAGTAAGGTTTTCCTTCTTTTCTGAAACATTAACATGCTGAAAAAAAACCTTCAAGGGACAAAGGAGATGTGATTTATGTTTGTATGCTATCAAAACCATGTGTAATATGCTAAAACTGTTATGTGGCTCTGAAGACAATCTGTACAATGGGCAACAATAATAAACTAACAATCTGAAATCCAAAACATAGGCAATGAAGGCATTCCAAAACATTACAAACTCTAGCTTCAACTTCTTTGAAACATAAAAAAGCAGGGGTAGAGAAGACCGACTAGGATTCCCTTTTGATGTCGGACTTAGCACAAGTGAAATAATGCCTATGGTTCTGTATTTTGACTAGTTTACATCATCACTATATACACTATCTTCATCAGGTCATGGCACCACTCTACTATGATCATGGCAATGTTTTTTGCTTTCCTGTACAGACAATCCACCCAACTGGCTTAGCTCCAATGTGTAATAGTCAAAAGCAAAAGAAATAACAGCAGTACTCCATGTGGAAAAAAAAAACAGGCAGCACTAACTTCTCCACCCTACTGGCATAATAAATAAAACAAAACTAATAATGAAACAAATGTGGCAGGATTCTACTATGGGCAGTGTATACTGGTACCAATGCCCATATGGACAGCTGGTTTCTTGGAATTAAGAAACACATTTTCAGACTGCAGAATCAAAATATTACTGCCAAACAAATTCCTTATCATTCTCAAAGCATAATGTAGGGACTCAAAGCTTTAAAAGCCAACAGAGATATTACAATGCTACATAAAACTCCCTCATACCTGTCTGACAAGTATAAAAAAGACAAATTCCTACATTGGGAATTTCGTGCAACAGAAAATCAAGCAGCACATTTCCTTCACAAGTACCACGAACTAATAAAATGATCCGTCGAGTCTGCTGAGCTAGTACTTCACACAACACCACTGTCCGAGGGCTTTCTCCTATGACACAAAACAAGAAAGGAGCTGCACAGCCTCAAAGGAATTCACAATCAGAAATTAATAACTGTGCTCTAGTGTTTGAACCAATTAGAAAATGAAGAAAATATATTTTTCACTATTTTTAAAAGCACCAAATACAAGGTTGCACAGCTAAGGAGAAAGGGAGAGCCTCCTGTTCCCCATCCAACTTTCTTATGGAGCAACCCAATTCAATTGTAACTTGGAGAACTGAATGGGGAACGGGAAATTCATCCCTGGTTTGGCACTTATGTCTCTAACAGACAAAAACTGTCTGTAAATAGTTAATCTCCCAGGCCCCTACTTGTAAATATTTCATCTCTCAAGCCCGCGGTAATGTTCAGTGCTTTCACCCGTGTGGTGCTCCAAAAAAACCACAGAACAAAACGGCAACAACCACAAACCAACAATCGTTAACTTGTAGGGTACTGTTGAGTGCTTCACATTTATTTAATCAGACTTCATCAGCATACAAAGAGACAGTGTACTCTGCAAGATACAGTGCTGCAAAGAAATTGGGGAAGGCAGCTAAGCATGTTGCAGCCATTAGATAGTTTCAAAGGGCCATGGGCTACAGAATCACAACAGAGCATTTCAGTTAATAAATGCTGTTCCAAGGGCCATGGGCTACAGAATCACACCAGAGCATTTCAGTTAATAAATGCTGTTCCAAGGGCCATGGGCTACAGAATCACACCAGAGCATTTCAGTTAATAAATGCTGTTCCAAGGGGCCATGGGCTACAGAATCACACCAGAGCATTTCAGTTAATAAATGCTGTTCCAAGGTTGGACAAGTCCACAACCCAAAGGAAGATCACAAAGGGTCATGGGCTACAGAATCACACCAGAGCATTTCAGTTAATAAATGCTGTTCCAAGGGCCATGGGCTACAGAATCACACCAGAGCATTTCAGTTAATAAATGCTGTTCCAAGGTTGGACAAGTCCACAACCCAAAGGAAGATCACAAAGAGTGGCTAGTTGGTCCAACAGGGTATTGAAGGTTAT
Organism: Protopterus annectens; assembly: GCF_019279795.1. Lineage (NCBI taxonomy): Eukaryota > Metazoa > Chordata > Ceratodontiformes > Protopteridae > Protopterus > Protopterus annectens. Next base: position 1,512,551,484 of record NC_056743.1, read on the forward strand.
ATGAAGTACTGTCAAAGGTTTGCTTTAACAGATAAAATGGTGTAATGGTCAATTTAATGAAGTATCTTGTGTTGTACTATTTGAAACAAACTAAGCATGTTTAGAACATAGATTTCATATTAACTGACTTGTTCTCTTTGCAGAAGGTTTGACTCAAGAGATTTTGTGCCAGAAGTGGTTTTTAGAACCAGCTCAGGTTCCAAGACATTTATGAGTGCTACTGGAAGACAACAGTGCAGGCTAATAATCGGTTACTTTATCCCCAAGAATAAGGTCCTTGCAAAGAAAGGAGGTGCATCACTTTATTAAAATAAAGAAGGTTCAAAAGGCCATCTCATTACAGCATCTCAGGGTGTATGTGTTAATTATATTCAGAGCAGGATTAAAATTGTGGGAGGCAGTTAGTGCCAAAGGATCATACATTGGGATGATTATACCAGAACATTTTGAATTTAAGAAAAGGGGTTGTATTAGCCAAGGTTGTCTTAACAAAAGTGGGGCATTCAGGACACAGCTGTGCATACAAGCTAAACATTGTGGTACAATCTTATCTCAGAGAGGATAACAGTGAACAGCAATGGACTCACTTTAAGTACCGATTCAGAACTACAGTGATGTGGTTACTTGAACAAACAAAGAGGTAACTGTTGCTCAATAACCACCTTGTGGGGGGGGGTCCTTGAAAAGTGTTACAAATATAGTGTCACTTTAGTTACATAGACAAGAAACTAGGCGAAGATGATACATATCCAAAAAGATCAGTAATTTGGTTTGGAAGGGGGGCTGGCACCTATTTAGCCCTCCTGAACCTGCTGGCACCTATTTAGCCTCCTGAACCTAGCAATTTACAGTAGGGCAAAAAAAAAAAAAAAAAAAAAAAGTGGGCAAGTTAAAACTGCCTGATAGTTCATGCTGTGTGTGTTTAGCTGCCTATAAACTGCACTGTCAATACTTGGCACCTATCAACATGGCATGGCAGCTGCCAAATTATGCTTCTGCAACATCATTTTTGACATGTAAAGAGAAACACTACCACAGTCAAAAATCAGCATTATCACTAAAATGCGTACAAGTCTCTGTACATGCTTCAGTGCAAAAGTGGTAAAACTTCAAAACAACCTCACTCCTGAGAGTCAGTTAGTCTGCACACTAATACACTGCCTTCAATTACTGTGACTCCTGCGCAAAATCAACTTCTGTGCACAGAATTTTGGCTGCTCACAAGCAGGGCTGTTCTACAGGCACAGCAGACCTTTCCTTCAGTGTACTTATTACCTGTGGGATCTACCGGGGATGGTACATGCTATGAAGTTCTTGAAATCATACCCCATCATTTATTCATGCTCTGTTGCTCAACTGCATACAAGTACTAATGCTGCCTGTAGTACAAAAACACATACTTTCATGTGTGGTTTTAACTCCGAATCGCACACAAGTTTTCCATGCTCTCTTCTGGACATCTGTGTACACTGAATCACACACTACATTAATATAATTTTTACCCTCATACTGTATAAATAGAACTAATGGAAGATGCAATAAAATATATTTCTGTAATACTGTGCATCCCTCATCATTTGAGAAGTCATTTCAAAAACAGTGACCTAAAATATGCAGTTTTTTGTTTAGCAATACAATACAGAGTGTTTTACTGTGTGCATGCACTTGAGTAGGAATGACATAAAATAGTTACTATAAACCAGAGATGGGATTTGCAGTATAGTGAGACAATTGTGGGAGTTTAGGAAAATATTTAAGTAGTGCTGCTTTCAATGTCTAAGTTGACTTGAGGTTTATGCACTCTTTATTTAGCAGCATTATAAACTTTAACAGTTTGGATATTTTTGTACATAACTATATGCATATATACAATCATACATACACACCAGGAAGACGATTAGCAGGTCACAATAACAATCACACTTTTATTCTCTGTTAAACAAACAGAACTCTGTGTTGCAGTTGTGTAACATATGCAATTTTGTAAATTACTTCCTCTGCCCAAAATCTAAACACTAAAAACACAAAAAGACATACTTTAAATGGAATGCATTTTTGCAGCTATGTATTCTGTAGGCCAAACCTGTCTACAGCTGCAAATAGTAGCAATAGAAGCTCAACAGTAGTAGTCAAAAAAAAAAAAAAAAAACAATGCAAATAACCAAAACAATGCAAAGAAAATTCTTCTTGTCTGGGTGCAAATCAGTGCTACTTATACTGCCATAGTTACAACTGAGCAGAGAAAGGCTTACAGACTAATGTAATGTAAAGTAATGCTGGATTCAGGAAAAACTTTATGGAAACACACCTTTCTCAATATTTACTTTCCTCATACCACTGAAAATGACACATAACCACCATGTGTGATAGGGACTAGGCTCTAAAAGACAAAGGTAACATTAGCACCCCCCACTACTTTTGCATTGCTGGACATTAGTCTACTATGCTGTTTTCCACAATAATGAAACAGCTAGGCACATACTTCCTGGCCTCTGCTACATCCTCCACTTGTTTGTTAGAAATCTGATGTGAAGGACTTCAAGGAAGGCATACATTTTACAACACACTACTGCATTTATACTTGCTACCAAATCACGCAACTTCAAGTGAAAGGCAAAGTTTTTGCCTGCTCAACACAGGGAGACAAAAAAAACATCTGCTTAAGTGATGTGCTCTCTGTTCTCAGCGGTCCACATATAGGCTAACACATTGGGCACATAGTTTGTGAAGTTGCACGAGCTCCAATTCAGCTTTTCTACCTAGCTCTTGAAAATTAGTTCAGGACAGAAGACACACAAGGACTACATACCAGCAAAACAGACCAGTGACCTGATTGCACCACATCTGTTCATCTATGTATGTGTTCGGCCACAACTTAGATGCATTTACGCATACACTAAACTACAAAATAGTGTGTGTGTAATACAAAATAAAAAATACAATGCAACAACAATAAAAACATAAAACGCAGTATTTAAAAAACATTAGAATCTATCACACAAAGTCAATACTGCACTATAGCTGCCACACAATTATATACAATATAAAAAAACTGTAGCTAAAGATATGTATAGGAAGAGAAAAAGGGTTAGGTATGGTAGTCTGAAATTCTCCGATAAACTGCTTTTCCTTTCTCAGCCATTATGTGAAAGGCTACTAGCTCTCCTGCGTATGATATTAACAAAATTAATATCTGTTCATATTAAGTGACTGGTAGTGGTACTTCAAATAAACACTACACATACATTCAATGCAGCAAAAATATAATGTGCTACTAATAGTAAGATAATTAACTTTACTACAAACTTTGCTCTGCCTAGCAATAAGTACACGATTTAATGTTGGAAAAAAAGTAAAGTCAGAATAACAATGAAACGTGCAAAACATTTAACTGACAACCCATCTGGATGTCAAACAAATCCCACACATGCGACGAAGTACGATGGTGTGTTCTAATATAAGCAATCGCCAGAAACTGCAAGATTGAACTCCCCCACACCTCTCAATGGTCCCGGTTTTGCCTCATATTTTGGTCTATTCCATTTTGAAGTTTGTTACAGATTTCTTGTACTAAGGGGGGTGGTAGGAGTCCCGCCTCCATCGCTGCAAAACTTTACTTTTAACATATTTCCGTTCCCATCTCGCATTCAAGAGCCACAACCCATCTTGATCTTACGAAGTGGAAAACAGAAATAAGCGGTACACAAATTAGCCAAAAACAAACGAACTTGCAGTGATTTCTGATCACAGCTCTTGTCTAACAGGGTACTGTTGTTGCCTAACGTTCCGTACTGACATACCCCGGTTAGTCAAGGAGTACTGAATTCAGCACATGCACTTACTAGGATCTTACATACACATTAAAAACAGAAACATTCCTTTAAACTGACAGCAAAACAAACCTTGCACAGCCTACACTAAACTCTTGACTTACTAAAAGGACAAGACTTAACATCTAACTAAAGCGCATACGTACAACAAATGCACGCAATGAAACCGAAAAAACTTTCAGATCAGGAGCGGGAATGTTTAGATTGAGACTAAAACGTGCTGCGCAGTATGCCCCCCCCCCCCCTCTCTCTGTTTTGCGGTAGCAGTGCTCCCGCTCCCACAACATATCATCTGAATGCTGACTGACCCTTTTTCCATAAAACCAGCAGTGCTACACAGCAAGTAAAAGTTTTTCAGCGATCAGTTTTGGCTTCGCAACCCACCTGGAGTATTTCAAGCCACAGTACGAGAAATGGTTCAGTACAGTAATTTATCCACCATCTATAAAGACACACCGACCCCAGCCGATATTAATACTCAGCCCACTGTACAACAAAAACAGCTTCCCAAAGTTCTGTAGGTGTGGAAGTCAAGTCAACCCCTCCTCTTGTAGGCCAACCAATCTATGAGCGCTATCGTAATACAACCCTCATCCTTTTGGAATCACCATTACGTAACTAAGCCACTCAAAAGGGAAAGCTGCACTGACGCAGCACTCTACCAATCATCTGCATCAGTCTGACAGTTGCAGTAGCTACAAACAGATAAACAACTTAGCGCGTGCTTCTCGATGTAGTGGGCTCTACCGCATGTGTCAAAAAGAAGTTTATTACGAAGTTTTGAAGTTTGACTATTGAAACGACCGTGTTCGGTCACATTCAGTGTTAAGAACTGTTTAACTGACATCAACGCTAAGCAACACTGAATAATATTAATTCATCTATGATTTATAAGTGTAAGATAAACCATATCTCCCAACCAATTAAGGACGAATTTTAGCAGACTCAGGGACAAATCCAGAAATAATCAAATCAAGGACAATCAGGAATACTTTTAAAAGATTAGCACTATTAACTTCAGACATTGACAGAATAAGAGAATGTAGATAAATATATATGTTTCTGAACTAAAATAAGTTCATAGGTTCGTAGAAGGTTACTAGGCTGATGTCCCTAGAGCCCTTACAAGCCTAGCCATATTTATCCCGAGTTGCTCCAATTGTCCGTGATTAGGTGAGTGTCTCTGTCCAGGAAGGACAAGTGCACCACCCCAGGAGTGAATCTGTGGTCACCCATCTATTGATATAGGTTAAGTTTAAAGAGGGTTAGGAAGGGGATCTGTTTCACGTGAACTTAACTTGTTCCAGAGCAGTGGTAGTCTCTGGGAGATATATATATCTTTCCAGCATGACCTCTTCATGTCAGACTCTAGGTTAAGATCCCTGAAGTGAGTGACCCTCGTGCAGTTTGATTTAGGAATGTGTATCATTTACATCAGGGCAGGGTCAGAGACTGCCCTGTAAGCCAGGCACAGGTCACCCGTTAGCAACCTGTAGGAGACAGAATACAGTGACAGGGCTTTCAGTCTTTCCAGGTAAGACTTGTTTTCTATAACTTGTAATGTTTTTGGTGAGAAACCTCTGTGGTCTTTCCACTTGTTGCAAGTGTCTGGTAAGGTACATGCACAAGGGAGCATTGTACTCAATTACTGGTGATGAGAGCTGAGCATAATGCAATAATAACATTCTTAGATCTAGATACATTACTTATAAGATGTGCCACATAGAAGGCTTTCCTTGCTACTGTGAAAACATGGCGGTCAAAGCTCAGGTTGCTATCAACCTGAGTACACAGATCATGTACCACTGGGTCTCCATATGGGGGGGGGGGGGTGCTGTCTATAATTTAACTAGCAGGGATGTCAACTTTCCTAAAGGGAATAATAATGCATTTTTTGCATTTATCTTTAATCCATGGCTTTGGCACCAATTATTTGTCTGTGTTAACCCTGTCTACAGTATAGTAACATCATTGGTGGACTCACTGATTGCTCCCAATTTGCAATCATCATAGTAAATTGTCAGTGAACTTGGTTAGCCACAGGTCTATAGTTCTAATTATTATCATTATTTATTAAATACAATTCACCATCTCTTCTCAAACAGTCACCAGATTTTAGAGGGATAGACCTGAAATTTGAGTCAAAATCAGGGACATCCCTGAAAATTGGGGACAGTGGAGAGGTAAGAAGGTGACAGATTTTTAATCATCATATTGAATTTGTTTGTAAGCTGTTTGCAGGTGTTCCATATTGTCCCATTTGTTCCACATTATAAAAGCCAGTTTTCCACGCTTTGGAAATGGCAGGTTGAGAGACTTAGCTGTACTATTAGAAGTGAAGGTCATGTTATAAAGTATAGATACTGTCTGCCTTATTGATTAATTGACCCAATATGCTCAGCCTGATAACAACAATTTGCAGTGCAGACCCAAACAGAAAATATTTCTTGTCGTTCATGCATCATAAGCTGACCAATCAATGTATGTGAATGTTATGAATGCCATTAAAAAGGACAACTGTTAAAGAGTAGTGGTGGTTCCAAGTTCAGTTTCTTGCCATAGTACCCTATGGGCACAGTAATCTGGGGTGACAGAAAAAAGAAGAAAAAGAAACTGATTTTCTAGCTATCTTGAAAGGGGAAACTTAAAAGGTTATAACCCCCTGATATAACAAAACTCAAACATCAGTGCATAAATGTTGTATCACTGCCTTTCTGCTGTTGGCTTTTAATTCCATTGCTGGCTATAACACATATTGTGTGGTTTGCTTCTGGTTTGCAGAACTCAGAGAAAAGTAAAAACTAAAGTTTTATGCTTGTTTTCCATCTTTTCCTCCGATTAAAAATTGGTTATCTACAAAGATCAGTGGTGTAGGGGCAACACTTGAAGTGTCATTGTGTTGACTTGAACCTCCAAAGTTTTAGGGAATTAGATGTTTTAATAATGATTAATGGCATATCAATTCAATTGCTTGTAATTAGTCATAGGAAATCCATTTTGAAGGCTGGACACAATGTGTGCTACTGTGAAGGTGCCCACCCCCAACCTCCTGCCTCTCAACTGGCCCTGATTTTTAGGGACATACCAGATATTGGCTCTGCTTTGTCCCCCACCCCCACCCCACTGCAACCAATCCCTCCTAAATCTAGCAGTTTTAAAACAAAATAGCTTCACAAACTTCTGTGTGCCTGCAAACTGCCCCCTCCTACTCTAGGTATGAGGACAGTGGACACTGGATTATGTTTAATAAACAATGGCAATAATTAGAATTATAGATTTGATTTACCTCTGAAAAGGCATCTCAATTCATGTTCTTTTAGCTGTCAACTTCTCAAGTTAATAGTACTAATATTTAGAAAGGTGTCCCTGATTATTTATCATGGGATCATAGGAAGTGACTAGGCTATTGTCCCTGAGGCCCTTACAAGCATAGCCAAGAATTTATCCCATGTTCTGACAAGTCAGCATCCAATGCCTCAGTCCAGCAGGGACAAAGGTGGAATCCCAGGGGTGTATTTTCTGTTCACCATCCAGTTATCCAGGATGTGCTAAAAAGGGATTAATGAAGTACTCTGCTTGACATGGAAAGGGAGTCTATTCCACAGAAGGGGGAGTCTTTGGGACACAAATCTGTCCTGCCAACAAGTCCTAGTGATGTCACAGACCAGGTTGAGGTCACGCATGTGGATTACTTGAGTGGAACTTGACTTGCAGATATAAAGCAGTCCCATCAAGGAGGGGTCTGAGATTGCTTTGTATGCCAGACAGAGGTCACTCCTCAGGAGTCTGTATGAGACTGAGTAGAGGGATTTGCCCTTGATTTTGGAAATAAGAGACTGAGAACTGATAATGTATGTGAAGGCTGCCAGCCTAACCAGATAGAATTTTAGAGATAATTCTATCATCTGCAAATATTAATGTGAATGACAGGTTTGTTGTCTTAAATGGAAAAAAAAACTGCTGTTAGATGTGGAACTACAGAATAAATGTAACAACAGTGCTCTCTGCTGAAAACATAAAACAGGTTGTGACCCTTTAATCTAAAGTTGGCTCCGGCCTGTCTAGCTGAAGACATTCTTTCTATGTTTTAACCAAGAGTTAAATTGCTAGATTTAAACATGCAAATGTATTTTTATTGCTCTGCTTCCTGACCAGCTGCAAGATAACACAAGGATATGTTAGGAATGTAAATGTAGTTTCTCTTAGCCTGGGAACCCAGGCAAGTGTGAAGAATGATGTAATGGGAACCAGGAATGTGATTTTAAAAACAGAGAGAATTAAGCAGTTTTTGTCTTGACCATCCAACTCATCAGCACTCTGCCTATTTCTATATGTAAGTTTATCTTAGATTTGTGTTTTCTCTTAGAAATAGCTAGAAACTAAAACAATTAGACTAAGTGTTTTTCTGTGATGTCAGAACTGTACTACTGGATTATTTTAAGTATTTCTATGTGATCTCTGAATGATTATTTATTATTAAATATTTTTAAACCCTTTTAACTGTGGCTGTTTTGTGTAGAGATAATTTAAGCTCTAGAGTACTTGCATGCCTTTGGTAAAATTGTACAAAGCCACTCCTATATCTTTAGCCATGGGCTATACTACCAATTGGATAATAATATTGCACAGTAGTAATTGAACACCCTTTCAAGGGCCTTTGGGTAGCTGATAATTATTATTAGCTGGGTGGTGGCAGTGATTTCTACTGTATAGTCTGGGTAAAAGAGGCACAGCTGGGGAACCCGTGCCAGCCTTTCCCAGGAGTGTCTGTGTGGTTGTATGAACTCTTATCTCAAAGTGTGTGTGTGTCCGCTACTTTGGCAGGGACACACAGCACTGGTTGGACAGAGAGGGTTCTGGAGATTTTAGCTTGCCCAGCTGGCTGAGATCTGGACCCTGTAGCTGTGCCAGTGGGGAGTGTTATTGGGGAACTGGAGAGCAAGGGAGTGACCAGCCCTGGACTGACTGTGATCTCTATGTGCTCTTAAGGGAAATTTCACTTTACATTGTGTATTTGTTATCCTTTCCTCCTATATGAGACGCCCCTCACTGGTGTTAGTGGTGAGGATTGAGGCTCCTTGATTGTTGGGCCAGGGCACGGGCATCACATATTAATTCCATATATTAATAGTTTGGCAGTGGTGGGATAGCCACATCACATATTAATTAGTTGGCAGATACTAATTGGCTTGTAGTGGTGTGGGTAGAGTGAGTTCCTGTACAGTGAGCTTTGAAGGTGTTTTGTACTCTAAATCAGCCACACAGTGAATACTCAGAGTTCAGATCACAATTGTTTTATTTTTTTTGTTAGCGTAGTTAGTCAGGGTGAGCAGGCAGCATGTCAGCAGAGGAGAATGGAAAGCTGACAAGGAGCCAGCTGGCACAGATGTGCCAGGCTAGGGGACTGGTGCATGGAAACCTGACTAAGGCACACCTGATTGCAGACTTGGTTACAGCTGCATCAGAAAACAGCAACCAGGAGGACAATCAGACTGGCAGTGGAGATATAATACCCTCAGAGAATGGACAGCTCAACCTTTCTGCAGAGGACTTAAAAATATGTCTGGAGCTAAAGACACTTGAGTTGGAGGCCAGGCGTGTGGAAATAGAAGCAACTGAGAGACTGAGGCATCTAGAGAGTGAGGAGAATGAGAAACTGTTATGCCTGGAAGTTGAGGAAAAGGAGAGGCAGAGGCTGAGGCAGTATGAGAAGGAGATGCTGACTCTTCGCCAGAGTCATGGAGGTAATGGGGAAGGGAATAACTGGACCCCAGAAGCACAACAGGTCAGTAAATTTCTTCCTTAGTTTAAAGAGAGGGATAATTGTGATAGTTTCATTCATATGTTTGAGAGGGTATGCAAATAGTATAGTGTTGACCAAAGGCTTTGGGTACAGTTCCTGACCCCCTTACTCCATGGTAAAGCTGTAACTGTTTTGTCAAAAATGTCTGACGTTGCATGTTTTGATTATACTGTTATTAAAAAGCATTTGTTAGAATTGTTTAAGCTAACACCTGAAACATATAGGAAAAAGTTTTGTGAGCATAGACGCAAGGCAGATGAAAGTGTGTGTGAATATGTTGCTGAACTGAGCACTTATTTCCATAGGTGGGTGAGTGGATGTCAGGTCACCACTTTTGAAGGGCTGGCAGACCTTTTGGTGAAGGAACAAGCCCTTGCTATTTTGCCTGAGGACATGAGGATCTGGTTAGCTGATAGACAATGTGCTACTTCAGATGAGTTGGGGAAGAAGAGAGACCTATGCCTGGCAAGCAGGGCAGCCCTGCACAGGAAAGGGACCCCCAGTACTGCACATGGGTCTAAAGGAACCCATGGTGGGCAGCACAGACTGCCACAACATAATCCGCCCATAGCAGGGTAAGCCACTAGTGCAGGTACAGATCCAGGAACTAGGGTCAAATGTTTTGAATGCAACCAGTGATGCCATGTGGAATACAGGTGTCCACAGAGGCAAGGTGGGGAACAAAAGGTGAGAGAGCCAGTAAGTGAGAAAGACAAAATGCCAATAGCAGGTTGTCTTGAGACAACAGGGGTACTGAACTATCATCCTGCAGATTTCCTGATAGGGAAGGATTTGAATGAGGCAGTACCATGTGTTTATGCAGTTACACGCAGTCAGGCTAGGAGACAAACATGTGGGTCTGGTAGCCTGAGGGAGACCCAGACAGACTGCATACTTGCAGCCAGGACCGGTGAGGTGGTTACTTCAGGGCAGGAGCTACTCTGTAGCAGTGAAACTGAAGGTGAGCCACAGCTACTTGTGGGTACTGTTGGTCCCTTGGACAGAGTGACTGCAAAGGTAGAGGTGAGTAGTAGTACCCAGGCTGACAGTGAGGCACCACTGTCAGAGGATGCCAGACTTCCTGTGGAAGGGAGCTGGGAAGGGTTGCAAGGAGAGAGTTGAGCATCAATGGGACCAGACGGTGTCCCGGGCTGCATCCTACATGAACTCCAAGAAGAGCTAAACCCAAACATAAAACTACTGTTCAATCTCAGCCTTACTACAGGATATGTACCCAAAGAGTGGGGAGTCTTATTGGGGACCCGGAGAGCAAAGAAGCGACCAGCCCTGGACTGACTGTGATCTCTGTGTGCTCTTAAGGGAAATTGCACTTTACTGTGTGTATTTGTTATCCTTTCCTCCTATAGGAGATGCCCGTCACTGGTGTTAGTGGTGAGGATTGAGGCTCCTTGATTGCTGGGCCAGGGCACGGGCATCACAATGTACTTTGTCATTCTACATGTCTCAGAGTTGCTAGTTGTTGCTTTTGTAACTTTGCCATTTTCTCCAGACTTTATCTTTAGCTTCCATTGAATATTTTGTTTGTTGGGTTACCCCAGGTACAGGGTTACATTTGCTTCTCTTTCTGTTTTTTTTTTTTTTTTTAGGGGGGGGGGTAATTCATTAAGTACTGATTAGGAAGGATTTGTTAAACAACTTGATATCTTTATTTAATGAGCTGTATTTTAGGGGACTCCAATTAAATTATTTTAGTAGTGTTGAGGGAGTGTTAGAGTCAGATATGGCAAGTCATAGCCCCGGATTGTGTATGGGAGTCATAGTTGCTGACTGTGTCAGGTAGTATGCCATAATTTAATATTTTATTAGGTTAGGAGGTTAGTATTCAGTCTTGAATGCTTTCTTTGTTGGAGGGAAGTTTTTTTTTATTCTGTTCAGTGTGATTATGAGTTGAGTTAGCTGAATAAGTTTATACTTGAAGGTGTTGCAATATAGTTTTTTTTGCCTAATGTGTGCTGAGATATCTTAAAATAACAATTTTATATTTAGTTGTTGAAGTAATCCATTGCAATATATCCTCATCTGAAGATATGTTATTGTGTGGGGTATGTAGAGTGTAGTAAGACAGAGATTTTTGTGTTTTTTCTTTTCTTTATTTATCCTTTGTTGACTGAGTTACTCCCCTTAAACTAGTAGTCTCTTTTCACCGGAGACCCAAGATGATATTTATACTACTAGAGGAAATTTGGCCAGGGCATTGGGAAACATCTCCTACTACTACAACACTCATGATGCATGTGGCTGATGAGTGAGAGCATCTGCTGCATTCCTGTCACATTGACAGCTGAGAGAAAAGCACGCAAAACATAGTAATGGATGAGTGTGAAGTAGAGGTGAATGTCAACTACTCAGAATTGTTTTTGGAAGCAGAGGAGGATAGATTTGATGTAGAGAAGTGAGAGGGAGATTGAATAGAAGATACAGAAAATTATTTTAAAAAAATGTTTGGAAATTTGAGGGGCGACAGAAGGAAGATATTGATATTACAACCCTTCAGTTGGGAATGTTGCAGGATGATATATTGGAAGAACTTGTAAAGTAGAGTGAAATGGAGACAGGGAAGGATATATCACGGGGAGATATGATGGAAAGAATTAATATGGAATAAGGACAAGACAAGAAGAAAAGCACGTTCACCGAAGTGGTTGGTGAACAAAGGAAGAAAAAAAGGGAGGAGAAGAAAACAGAATAAATATAAATAAATAAATATGTAGCAAGAATTCAGAGTAAAGAATAATTAGAAATGGATAGGTATGAAATATGGGACAAGATTGCTCTGCCTTTTGGAACCAAGGCACAAAACAGTAAGAGCTTTTCTTTTGATTAGAAAAAGAGACTTGTTGTGACATTTTCTTTGAGACTGCTGAAATATTAGATTTTTTTGGGGGGAGGGGGATTTGAAAAAAGAAAGAAATATATCCATGAAATAAATATATTGTAAAGACTTTTTTTCTGTGAAACACACAAAAAAGTTAATATGCTAAAAGAGAAACTGTTAAAATATTTGCTAAAAAACTTTTGCAAATAAGTGAAGGACCTTTCTAAAGTACTTGGTACTAGAGGACTTTGGATAGGGGCTTGGGACTGTAAGGTGATTAAGGTGATTTTGAAAATGGAAAAATTGCACATATTCCTAGTATGATTAATGTTGATGGTCATAATGCTGTTGTTATATACTGGGGGCAACCAAACACGTTTTTTTTTTGTGGGAGGGCGGGACATTTTGTAAGTAACTATGATAAAAAGAAATGTTATTTATGTGGGGAGATTGGTCATGATGCTAGAAGATGTGAAAAGAAATGTTATAAATGCAAACAGGAAATTTTGGATGGATTGTGAGAAAGAGAAAAGTTTAGAATATAATATACAAGGACAGAAGAGCGAAGAGGTACATAATAAACAGCAATTGCAACAAGACAAACAACAAAAAAATTAAAAGGAAGAGTAAAAACATTACTCAAGAAGAAAATGTGATTAATTCACAAAAAGGTGAAGGGAGAAGGAAAGTGGATCAGAAGTCAGTGACAGAGAAGATATATATTGAAAAATGCTTAAAAAGAAAAGTTTGATTGGAAAAAGGGTTAAACACAGGAAAAGAACATTTCAGGATGTATGTTTGAAATTAAAAAAATAAAGGAAATGGATACATAAACAATTAATTGCAAATTAAGGAGAAGGGAAGCAAATAATAGAAATCTATAAATATTAATAGTATAAAGAATGAAGTAAGAAAGATTGGGGGTTAGAATGGTGTAATATGTGTGAGGTAGATTTAATAATATTAGAGGATGTTAGGGGGTTTAAATAAAGAGGAAACAGAGAAACAGAAAAGACATAGGCTTTATGGTTAGGAGGTATAATATGTAATTTGGGTAGAGAAAGTTGTTCAGTGATTGTTACATTATATAGAATGAAGATTGCAGGTGGGAAGGGTACGTTTACAGACTTATAGCAATATATGCTTATATGATATGTAAAGAAAGAAAGAAATTATTTCAAAAAATACTGAACTAGGTTATAGCAAATATGGGTATAATAATAACAGGAAATTTTAATTGTGACTTGAGATGCAAAAAGCAGAAAAAAAGAGCAGAAAAAATAATGAAAGAAAAAATAAAGTGTGGGAATTTAGAGTCATGGAACTTGAATAAAAGTACATATATAAGAGGAAAATTGAAAACAGAAATTATTATTTTTTGATATCTAAAACTATAAGAATAGTAGTAGAAGATGCAGTAGAATCAGTTTTTAGATCATCTGGCTGTATGGATAGAAATAGAAGAGACTAAAGAACATATAAAAATTGGGAAATGAATAAATATAATTAATGAAAAGGACTGGAATGAAAAAGATCAAAAAGCTATAATAATGTTATGGAAAATTCATTTGACTATGAGAGATTTCTTATACTAATTGGTCAGAATGGTGGATAATATTTAAAGAGAAATATAACAGAATGTATTTCATTTGGGAGGATAGAAAAAGACAAACAGATAAAAGGAATATAGAAAAACACAAAAATCTATTTTATGTAATGTGGACAGAAATGAAAGTGAATATTAAAAAAGAAGAAGACATTTAACAAAAGAATAAAAAATAAGACTATTATATAAACAAAAATATTTTACAATGAGAAAATGAAGTAGTATTGCCATATTTGAGTAGAAAAGTAAATGAAGTTGCATAATTAGAAATGAAAAATGAAGATGGAGAAGTTGAAAGAGAACAAATGAATATTATGAATATTTTAGTGCAGTATGTTAATGAAATAGTAAAAAAGTGAAACAAAAAAAAATAAGTGGTGGCTGAAGCACTTTACAGAAAAAATGAATAGAGAATTAAAAAACATACTTTTATGGATTTAGAGAAGGTAATGAAGGAAGTAAATATGAGTTCAGCAGATGGATCAGATGTTATAGGGTATCTAATGTATAAGAACTTGCTAAAATGGCAGAAAGAAGTTTTTTAAAACAAGAATCGTCTTTATTAAATTACCACATATGACATAGGCAATCATACATTTATATAAATGAAAACAAACCACAGAGACATAATTTTAGTAGCAAACCTTATACATCACAAACCATATTGACATAATTTTATTTGCAAACATTATACATTACTTATAATCTTTCCAGTCATTGTCATTCAAGCATTATATAGCTTATTCCTTTAAACCTCTATCCTCTGCTGCATGCATTTTTCCCACAGTTCCCATTTTTTCTATGTAATTTGCTCCTACCCTTTTCTAAGGATCTCAGTTTCAGTTGTTTCGTCTCTGTTACTATATGCACTACTTCTAGTAAAGTTGGTTTAGACTTGTATTTCCATTTTCTAGTAACTGCTTTTTTGGTAGCCACAATAATTAGACTCATCAAGGCCTTACTACATCTAGGCAATTCCAATTCTGTATCATAGCTCAAAAAATAATTTCCTTAGTTACACCAATTTGCTCACCCAGTATCTCTGATAGAGCAGTCTGCAGGGAATCTTTAAAGTCTGCCAACTCATTACATTTCCAGAAAATATGGTCCCAATTAGCTCTTTCTTCCCCATTATGGCAGAAAGAAGTTTTGGTAGAAATATTTAATGAATGGTTAAATGATGCTATTTGTTATGTAGAAATATATGGCAGGTATGAGATTTATATGGAAAAAAGGGGAGAAGAATGAATTTAAAAACTAGAAGCCAGCTAGTAATTATAAGTTATTTATAAAGATAATACAAAAAAAGATTAGTACTTAAATTGAATTGCATAATGGAGGAAGGCATTTATGGGATCAAAGTAAAAGGAAGCCAACAATTATTAATGATAATTAGGGAAATGGTGGATGGCATTAAGAAAGAGAAAAATTAATGATGGCTGATATAAATAAAGCATTTGACTGAATACAGCATGAAACTTTACTGCAAATAATAAAAGAATATAATTGTAGTATAGAAATAAAAAAGTATGTAAGTCAGTATAAAGATACTACAATTAGAATCCTAGTAAATTGTTGGCTAAGTGAAGAAATTGAAATGAATAGATGATTAAAATAATTATGTCCAATGAGTAGTATTTTGTTTGCAATGGTCATGAACTGTATAGTAAAAGAGATAAATTAACAAATGGAGAAAAGTAAATATGTACAGAAAATGGGTGTTTCATATCCAATTATTATGTCTTATGCTGATGATATAATATTAATGGCTAAAAGCACAGAAGAAATGAAAGCGATAATTATGTAAGTGCATAAAAAATTACAATAAGTTGGATTAAAAATGAATAGGGAAAATGTCAGGGTTTTGGAGATGAGGAGCAGTTGGAAGGAATACAGTTTGAATGAAAAACAATATCAATATTAAGAACTGATTTTGGTGAATATTCTATATTAAGTGAACAATGGGAGAAAATTCTGAGAGAATTAAAGGGATGCAGTTTCATGTAGAGCAGGTATAGACTGTCTTTAAAAAAAATACTTTCAAAAATACAATATGGATGGTAAAAGTATTATACATAGTTAGTATATATATATATATATATATATATATATATATATATATATATATATATATATATATATATATATATATATATATATATATATATATATATATATATATATATATATATATATATATATATATATATATATATATATATATATATATATATATGTATATATGATACCAAGAAAATTGGAGAAACAATTTCTTGAAATCATATTTAGATTCATATGGGGATGTAGGCTGAAGTCAGTTAAAAGAGGAGTATTATATATGGATAAGAAGGATGGGGGTTTGGGTTTACTGAACCTGATAGTATATGGGGCTTCACTGAATCTATACAAGGTTCATAGGTTCATAGGTAGGTACTAGGCTATTGGCCTTAGGGCCTATATACGCCTAGCCAAAAAGGTGTCCTGGCTTTCGCCACCCGAGAAAATTATTTTCCTGTGCCCCTGTCAAGCAAAGCCACAGAAGTGATCCCCAGGGTGAATTTCCTATTTCCTATACAATCATCAAGATTTTTCTTGAAGAGTGCTAATGAGGAGCTTTGTTTGATATAGATAGGTAGTTTGTTCCAGAGTATGAGAAGTCTCTGGGACATGAATCTATCCCTCCGGCATGTTCTTTTTATTGTGGTGACAAGGTTTACGTCCCTAGTGCGTGTAGCTCGGAGGGATTGGGATTTCTTTAAGTGGAGCATGTCCAACAGCTCTGGGTTTGACGTAGCTTTGTATGTTAGGCAGAGATTGCCTCTGAGTAGGAGATATGCAACAGAGTAAAGGTGGAGTTTTTTGAGACGGTCTGCATAGAGCATCTGTTTGAGGCTGGTAATCCTCTTTGTGAGGTATTTCTGTGGCCTTTCCAGTTGTTGTAGATGTCTTGTGAGGTACATACCAAAAGGGGCATTGTACTCTATAATGGGTCTAATGAGTGCCGAGTAGAGGGGAACAATGACTTCTTTTTTCCCGGATGAGAAACCTTTTGTGATGAGGTGTGCCATATAGAAGGAGTTCCTGACTACTGTGGTGATGTGATTATCAAAGGAGAGACTATTTTCCACCTGTGTCCCAAGGTCTCTTATCACACTTTTGGTGTTAAGTAGACTACTGCCTATGTGGTAGTTCATGGGTACAGAGTTTTTACCAAAGGGGATGACAATGCACTTTTTGGCATTGAGTTTGAGGCCATGGCTTTGACACCAGGCATCTGTCTCAGTGAGGCCCTTTTGTAGGATGTCCACATCATTAGGAGTTTTGATTATGGCTCCTAGTTTGCAGTTATCTGCGAACTTCATTAGCCAAAGACCTTCTGTCTTAGGTTGTACTTCAGTGAAGTAGATACCAAACAGGAGAGACCCAGGACTGAGCCCTGTGGTACTCCACTTGTCACTGGTCTGAAGTTGGATTTAGAGTCTGCCACTTTCGCAGTGTGGGTTCTGTTAGTGAGCTAATTGGCAACCCATCTTGTGACATAGGGATTTATACCTAGTTTAGTGAGTTTATCTATAATTCCAGAGTGGGGGATGGTGTTGAAAGCCTTGGCGAGATCTAGATAGGCTGTGTGAACCACCTTACCCTCGTCTACGGCTTTGGTGACTGCTTCAAAGAAGCCTATCAGGTTTAAGAGACATGATCTGCCTTTTACAAACCCAAACTAGGTGGGGTCCAGAGTTTGGAGATTACCAATGTCTTTGTTTATAAGTTCTATGATGATACTTTCCATGGCCTTGCAGACCAGGCTTGTCAGGCCAATGGGATGGTAGTTCCCAGGATCAGTGATGGCTCCTCCTTTGTGGAGTGGGAAACTGTCATTGTGCTCCATTCAGTGGGTACAAAGCTTGAGGTGAGGCTATGATTGAACATGGTACTTAGATGGGGTGCCAGTTCGTTCTGTAGTTCATGTAGAACACAGCCTGGGATGTTGTCAGGTCCAATGGATGCTGTGTTCTTGGCTTTGGAGAGTGTGGTTTTTACCTGTGCAGCTGTGATTACAGGAACTTTGCATTCTTCTGGTGTAGAGATGGGACCTTTAGGGGGTGAGAGGGGTGTAAAGTTAGCACTGAACCTATCTGCCAGGATGTTGGCAATATCAGTTATTTCTGTATATTTAGTGCCATTGTGCTGTAACTCAGAGCAGATCTGAGTGTTATCATTGATATTCTTGACATAGCTATAGAATGCTTTGTGGTTGTCTTTAGAATCAGTGGTGATTTTGTTTTTGTAACTAGCTTTGGAGGATTTTATGAGGGATCTCAGCTTCTTACTGAGGCTGACCAGGGAGATCCTCCAATCATGGGATTTTACTCTTTTTTGCAACAGTTTCTTTCTTCTGTTGTAGAGTATGTTTATGGCAGGGGACCACCAGATTGGCTTTCTTTTATGGAGGATAGCATCTTGGTTCTGTTAGGGATAGCACGATCCATGCACTTGTGCTTATAAAGTGCATTTGTGTAGGATTTAACAGTCGGACCTCTATTGTCCATCTGCATGGGTGTTGTGAAGTTTGCCACTTCTGTCTTGAGAAGTGTGACATTGGCTTTGGAGAAAGTTTTTACCGTGGTTTCCCTAATTGGAGGTAGGGGCGGGATGTGGATGTCTAGGGTGATTAGCTTGTGGTCAGATCTGACCAACAAGGAATTGATCTCTGGTGTGGAATACCAGTCACTCATGTTGGTAATGACCAGGTCTAGGATATTGCTGCCCCTGGTGGGAGTGTGGACAAGTTGATCCAAGGCATTAGAATTTATGAATTACAGAAAACGTTGAGCAAAATAGTTGGTACATGAGTATTTTTCCCAGTTAATAGTGGGGTAATTGAAATTGCCCATTATTAGGGTGTTGGGTTGTACCCTAATATTTTCCAGTGTATCAAGAAATGAGGAGTGGGGATCCTGGGGTATGGTGGGGGATCTGTAGCAAGCTACAATTTGGATTGCGGTCTTGCCCAGAGTTGGTTGCACTTGGATAATCTTGGATACATTATGCTGAGCAACCAGCCTGGTGGTGTGGATATCCTTAGTGAATATGGACATGCCTCCGCCTTTAGTGTTTTGGTCCAGGTTAGGTGGCCGAAAGGTATTAAAATGATGCAAAGGAAGATAAGTTGGAAATAAGAATAGTTAGGAAAAAATAGGAAAGGGAATGGAAATTAATAAAATTGAATAAAATGGAGAGAGAGAATGGAGAAATGAAGAAACAATGATGCATAAAAAATGGTGAAATTAAGTATATAGGGCATAGGAAAAATAGAAAAATATGGTATAAAATATAATGATGCAAAATTACTGCATGAATTCATGGGGACCTCTAATAGAAGAAAAAGTAAAAACCCTAAAACAAAGAAACAAATGGTGTAAGAAGAATGTTGTATGCTAAGATTTATTATGAAGATTACAAATTAATAAGTTGCCAGTAAAAGGAAATATGGCTTATAAAAAGTAAATGAAAGGACATGCCAATTTTGTGCTGAATTAGAAACAGCAGAGCATGTTTACTTAACATGTAAAAGGGAAATAATAATAAAAAATAATATTGTGACAGAAGTATGAAAATATAAACATATAAATATGGCTATGATTGAATATGGATTTTAGGGAACTATAGTAAAGAATATAAAAATAAAAAATGGATACCGACCAATTACAGAACACTACTCATTTACTGAAAATAAATTAGAATAAAAACATAGATGAACTGAGCACTTTTGTCTTAACAGTTTGAAAGACTTCCGCAGACTGAAGAGCTACCACAATTGATGGACTTTAAAACTAAGGCAACAACCTGTCAGAAGGCAAAAATGAATATAAGCTAAATGACGTCATCACGTCAATTTCAGCTTAAATTGCCATGGCTAACAATAATAAATAAGAATGACTCTAGATAAAAATAGTGATACCTTCCCTGTAAATAGTATATACATGTTAAAAAACCTGATGTTAAAAAGTATATAAATCACATACATATTTCACTATGAAAGGTGAAAATGTTTAATAGAAATGACATGTCAAAAATCAATGATAAAAAGTGTCAACCTTACACAAAACTGGCCTTCTTTCTCAAAACACAAGACAGGGACAAAGCATCATTAATGCCTGGGGCAACCGAGGCATTAAGTCTCAGTTGCTAAGTTAACTCTTTGTATTCTAGATGTATGTCTAAGTCACCCAAGAAATTTGAAAGCACTATCCAGTCGATGACAAAAAAACAAAAACTTCTTAAAATGAGGGCACCCGCAACTATGTCTATATAAAGCATTACCGGTCTTATTTTTGTTATGTCATATAAATGTTCTCAGATCCATTCTCTTAATTTTCTGTTTGTTTTTCCCACATAAAACATAAAATGTGTTACAAGAACTGCAGAGGGCAAGGTAAACTATCTGGGTGGTGCTGCAGTTACACCTCCCAGGACAACAGATAGTTCTAGCAAAACCTTCAATTGCAACATAAGGTCCATCATGTATAAACCTACAGATGTTGCAAAAAACACATTTTATCATATCCCCCTGTGCATAAGTAGATTTCCTTTTACCAGTGACAATTTCTAAAAAGGAGATGATATTTTTTCCTTTGCTAAAAACCACAAGAGGGTTAGTACCCAAAAGACATTTCAGCTCATCAGGGAATATTAATTCTCAATGAATTTTTCACTGACTTAATGTATTTAAAAACATCCCTATTGTAGGGAAGTTAAGTATTGGGGTGGATGTATCAAAATTACAGCTATTTCTCCTACAAACCATATTCCCTCTGCATTTTGCTCAATGTGGGATTTGATCTTCAAAATAGGTGCGAAGTGGTCCTTTCACAAACCCACAACCTCGTACTTTACATCCTTCAGAAATTGAATGGGATACCCTCTCACAATCAACATACATATTAATTGGTGGATCTCCTCAGTGAATAAGTTGTCATCTGAAATTAAGCTAGAAAGTCTCACCATTTGATCGTTAACAACAGATCTGGTTTGGTGACGGCAACTATTAAAAATGAAGGTATGAATTGGGAAAGTCTCCTTTCTAAAAATAGTGGAGGTATAACATGCCTATGTACAAGTCATTTCAAGGTGGACATCCAAGTAGTTAATACTGTCACTTCCAGTTGAATATGTAGACTTTAAAAAGGTTGTAGATTCCTTCCACTTAGTGCAAAAAGTACCCCATTGGACAATTGTGCCTTTCCATAAAATTAATACATCGTATAAAAATCTATAATAACCATGAACTATTGACAAAAAATCAAGGGTAAACACCATCTTCTCTTCGCAGACTGCTAATACAATATTAGCATACAGAGGGGTGCATGCAGTGACAATGGCTACCCTAGATACCTGGTAAAAATATTCACCCTCAAACTGAACAAACTTATTGTTCAATGTCATGTCCAGGAGGGTGATAATTGCATGTATGTCTTGGATAGCAAAGGAAGAATGTTCACTTAGAAAATTAAAAAAAAAAAACAGTCAATCCCAATGTTGCTGGGAATAACTGAAAAAAGATCAATGACAACCATTGTAATAAATATACCCCGGGATTCATGAAGCTCGGCGCAAGGCCGGCGTAAGGTCTGCGCCGGCGGTGCAGTGAATAGCCGGCACAGTAGCGCCATATGCATATTAATGAGAGTGCACTGCAACCACAGACACGTGCGTAGTGTACGTGAGCGAGCCCAGGTAGGATGCGTCTGGAGGCGTGTCTAAGCCGGCATGAGGTGAGCAACATAATGTGCTGACAGCCACGGTCCGCCCATAATAGTAATGGCAGCAGCCAGGTCCCGTGCAGAATGAAACGCACGTAGAGTATGCAGCATAGTACCCATCCCAAATAAACGGAGAAGCAAATACAAGCCACGAAGGCTTAAGTGTACCCATCCAAGGAGCAAAGGATACGCATAAGACCGCGTTTGTCCCGCAATGCACCGTCAGTGGTTACACTCAGAGAAGGTGTACAGCAGCATGTCAGCGCAAGACCGACATAGGAGCAGCGACTAAGGTCACCACCTATTCCACTCTGGGTGGGGCAGTCTCTCTATGGGCAGTTGTGTCCCGAAAAAACGTATTAAAATGGCAAATGTGCTAAGATTGTAGGACATAATGATATCCCGTATGTAATGTAATGGTAGCATGAATTGGTTATTTCTGTAACTGAAATACCTAAATGTCACAAGAAACAGAATAAGCAAGCAAACTGCCACAACAATAAGCTTTTATTTAGGCAAACAAGTGAAGTCCTATGCTATATAGTGACCGTGTGTATGTGTTGGCCTGTAAAGTCAGATGTGAGTCCCGGAAATATCCCAGCTTGGAAACTGGAAAAGGTGGCAATCCCAGTAGCGACATGGGCATGGTCACCAGGGTTACCAGCTGTCCCAATGTGCCATGGACAGTCCCTGATTGGACAGTTGTGTCCCTGCAACAATCGGAAAAATGGAAAATGACCTCAGATCCCCTGCCAAAAATATTCCCGCAATATACATGTAATAGTAGTATAAAACATAATACATTTGTATATGAAACACATACATGGCAGAAGAAAATGAATAAGGAACCTAAATGCTTACAGAATAAGCTTATAGTATGGCAAACAAGTGAAGTTCTGTCAACTGCACTTGCCGTGGGTATGTGTAGTCCTGCAAATTCCGAAGTTTCCACATAACACGCCCCACTATGGGCATTGGAAAAGGTGCCAACCATATTGGTCACAAGCAGTAGTGAGAGTACATAGCCGGGTAGCTGTGTTGACATAACAACAGTAAGGAATCAAGATACCTTAAACACAGGCAAACATGTGCATAGCAACATATCCCACACCCAGTAACGTCTCTGTCGCATACACTGGATGGCGTATGTTGAAGTGTAATATCCAGAAGCAGAACCCATGCATTCAGATGTAATACACAATAGCCTCATTGTACATGTCAGTCCCACCCATGTACACCTGTGCACCCTAACCCGCTAGCATCCGTGTGCAGCTATACACCCACACACAATGTGCATACCTGAAATGTGGTAAGATGTTTGTGTTAGGCAATGCCACGCAGGCAAACGCATTACCCACATGTCACCAACCCACCTCAGGTACAGATATGTAAATGGCTGCATGTGAATGTGTCTGCAGAATGTGTACATCCTGCATGTGGTATGTACCCGTCGAAACCATATAGGTTTGCATACGACACGGTGCACATAACTGTACACATGTGGACAAGTCGGGTTGTTGAACCACCGCATCGATGATTAGCTATGCAGTGAAGTCGATCACATATAGCGGAACACGTGCCCACCAAACAGGACTTCCTAACAGGGTGCTACAGGCAAAGAAGGGGAAGGTGGGACATCACATGTGGAGAGTAGCATTGCCGGACGGCCAAATACACACGGTCAAGGTAAAGGACGGAACAACATGCATATGGCCGGATGGATGTTGTTCGAAAAATATATATAGAAACACATATGAAGTGCCAGTTTAGACTCGAAATACTAGATAATGCATTGAATTGTACCGCATAATATGGCAGTAGAACTAAGCCTGCATGTAATTGGTGAAGCTAAGCTGTAGTGTGATGGAATTCTGATCCTGGCAGTAACCAGTACAGCAGGCTTATGTCTGTCAGCATTAATTATCTGCTGGGTTACAGAACAATAAATGTATGTACATGCATAACATCACCCCTTCGCCTGAGGAGGATGGCCTTGTGAGCTCTATCGAAGATAACAGTACAACTCCTTACCAGAGAGACAAAGCAACGATTAAGAAATTAACCGACTACAGTATCGAACAGTCTAGGGTCATTGAAACAGTTAAAATCACAGAAGGACACTGTAATTGACAAGGTGCCTTGCAAGGCTGTGTTATTCTCATGGGAAAACATTTAATAAGCATTACCTGAGCACTGTTGTAGGAATACAACATTGTGGACTCTAGCGATGTAAATGCCTTGTGACTGACCACATCATTAATGTGTGCAAAAGATGATAGTATACCCAATGCTCATACAGCTGTAACATGTATAGAGTAAAACAAATGTCTAAACATTTACTGCATAGTTCTTTGCCTCCTGCTGCACAGTAGTAAAACGTTATTAATCTCAGCTTCCTGTGTTATTGACTGTCAGTTTGAAAATACGAATGAGTGTTACAGTTTGATTTAAACAACTTAATTGACAGATGTGTACGGTCTAGCATGGGAATAGGTCAAGCCAACCATCACAATGTCCATGTGTACCACATACAAACAGCCAGTAACACGCAGTAGTAGTGCATGAAGGCATACACGACTGTGGGAATAGTACAGGACATATGGCACGTGCCAAGTGCAGATGCATGACACAAACCCCAGGATGGGTGTCCCTGCAAAGAGGAACATGTGCCAACCACACCTCCCACAGATGTACCGGCAATAAAAACACATGGCAAACACACAGAAACACTACTGTCCAACACACGACTGCAATGGAGCCTGGTCAAACACCAACATGAAGCATGCACAAACAGGGACTTGTGTAATGTTTGCCTTAACACCCCCCCCATAGGCCAAAGAAGAATAGAATGGACATATGCATGTAATGTTGTGAAGGATGTGTGGTAGTCCTCGGTATCACAGTGTTAGGGACACAGATACACTGTCATCAACTGTGACGTATGTGCACTGTACACAGCATACCTGCATGTAATACAGAGGACAATCATGTGCCACAGAAATATACACTGGAGAAAGAGTATAGGGGATAGACAATTGTAAATGTGACAAACTATGAATATAGGTTCATACGTCCATAGGTACAGGGTAGGCCATCGTCCCAGGTTCAGCCATAACACTACACCATAGTTAGGATGACTTTGCCAACCTTCTGTGCTTCAGATAAAATACCCATGATAGTGCTGTACCTCCGTCAAGCAGGGATAATGATGTAATCCCTGGCCTATACCTGCAATTCTCCATCCAATGGACAACACACCCGCGAACAAGGCTAGGAAGGATCTCTGTCTCACATGTACTGTGATGTAGATCCACAGCATTATGAGTGTCTGGGTGATATATGTGTCACTCCAACACATCCCATTAATGACCGTGACAAGGTAAATGTCACCTGCCCTAGTGGTTCTGAGGGATGCAGATACAGTAGGTGAAGCATACACATGACATATGGGTTGACATGGCCTTGTATGTCAGGCACAGGTCAACACTAAACAGCAGGTATGTGACGTAATGTGGCAGGGGTCCTACAAGTGGGGCAGCATTACACAAAATGATGTCATCCTGCATCTGTACAACAATTAACCTATGAGGGCTTCCCAGCTGCTGTAGGTGTATGGTCAGATACAGTCTGAATGGGGCAATGTAGTAAATCATAGGTGTAACACGTAATGGGTACAAGGAGACAATGACCTAGCCTGATGTAGATGTGAATCCCTGCACAAACAGGTGGGCAATGTAGAAGTCCCACACAACCACGATAGCAACGTGTGTGTTGAATGAATGGTGACTGGCAAACTCTGTCCCCTGATCCCTGGTAATCACCCCTGTGCTGAGTGGACAGCCACCTATATGCTGGACAGGGGTGACCTAGTAGTTCTCCACAGGTATGATGTTGCATTACTTAGCATTTAGCTGTGGGACATGTCCCTGACAGCAGATATGCATATCTGGGAGGCCCCTTTGAAGGATATCTGTGTCAGATGTCCGTCCCACTATGGCACCTGTTTTGCAGTCATCTACAAACAATGTTGCCCACAAAACCCCTGTGTGTGCCTGTACCGTGGAAATGTAGATGTATGACAGGAGTGGACCCACGGAAGGGCCCCATGGGACACCACTTGCGACAGGCAGTAGGTCTGACACGCTGCCAGCAACTATGACCGTGTGGGTTGTGTCACATAGACAGTTTCCAACACATTCTGTGATGTACGTGTTCACATCCCAGCCAATGGGTTTATCAACGATACTTGAGGGGGGTAATGTGATGAAGGCCTTTGCCAGGTCAAGGTAGGCTGTATGGACTGCAACACCCCCATCAATGGCCTCGGTGACTGTCCCGAAAATGTCACCCATGCTTTAAAGGCATGAACCGCCCCTGAACAAGACAAACCGTGTTGGATGCAAAGTATGTATGTCCCCTATGCAGTCATATATGAGCCGCAGTATAATCCCTCCCCATGTCTTTGCAGATAGGTCTCCTCATGGTAATGGGACAGTAATAACCAGGCTCAGTGGAGGCATTGGCCCTGTGACGTGGGACTACAGTTGCCATGTGACACAACCTGGGTACCTTACCTGAGGTGAGGCTACAAAGAAATAGCTGTCCTAACTGTGGGTCTAATACCTCAATGAGATAGTGGAGTACACAGTGGGGTCACCAGCTGGTCTCATGGATGCTATGTCCACTACCCTGGAGAGAGCATGTCCCACCTGTGTGTCACAGAACATTTGGTGACCACAAACCGCTGGTACAGACATCTCCTCATGTGTGGGGGAGGGTGTGGAGATGTCCTTACTGGACTTGTCAGCCTGTTTGTTGGCAATGTGTGTATGTTGAGTAAACTCCACCTCTTTGTGAACCCAGTCAGAGCATATGTGGGAGTGACCTCCCAGGTGTTGAGCATAGCAACTGAAGGTGGTATGATTGTCAGCCAGGTCCATGTAGGTATATCTGTGGAATGTGCCCTGGACCATGGCACGACAGTGTGTAACTCTACACATATGATGACCAAGGGTGTCATACCTCACAAGGTGTCTGCTCCACCTTGTAGTAGCCACCTCCTCGTGTTGTACATCCTGTGTATGGCTGGGGTACACCACACTGGATGCTTGGCATTGGTATAATGAACCACAGTTGGGTAAGTGAATGCCTGGTTCATGCAGTCCTGTAGGTACTGGTAGATGGCAAATGTGATTGATGCAGTGGCTGCAGTACTGTCGACCACTGGCTCAGGGTCCTTAAAGGAGACCACAGTAGTGTGCAGAATTGTGTAGTCTGCCTCTGAGCAAGCAATGTGTATGGTAACTGGCAACACTCACAGCAACGGATGCCAATAGCAGAAGCCAATGTCCAAATAACATAGATTAACTTCTGCATGATAATATGTCTTATCATACATGTATTGACACGTGTGCTAATTACAATTGCAAATGGCCGGTAAGACTGGCCTAAAGTTCCTGTGATGTACACAGTCTGGAGGTGTTGTTCCGATAATAAAGTGGCAATACCTCCCAATCGTGACCCCTGGGTATGAAAGTGGTTGCTAACCTGCAACATTGGATGTACACCATTGGGTTCTGGTGTCGGAAGACATGGTTCCTGTAGCACTACACAGTATGGGTAGTCAAGCAGACATCCGCGATTGCTGAACACACAGCATCAGTGAAACCCACTGCTCACAAGGACACAGTCCGACAAGCTCTACACTTTACATATGCACAGTGGTGTCCATTGTAGGACCCAAAAATTGTGGAAAGAACAGAATGATGTCTTATTTCAATGCGTACCTGAACTCATTGTCATCACAGGTACACATATGCACCGCAAGCGTGTTTAATGTTGCTGATAGCTGTCCATGTAATGCAGCACAGATGCACAGAAATACCCAGGGTACCGGTCCATAGAACTGCGTCCACATCACAGTCCCGCACACATGAAGGATGTGTAATGGGTACTGTCGATTGTTGCAGTCAAGGGATTCTGGGTATGTAGACTCTGGGCTCGGTGTTGTTTCACAGGCAATCCTTTGTCCCGCCCCGTGGGAGGGATGTGTGCGTAGCACCTGCCTTACTCTCCGCTAATAATGCAAACCATCCACCGGAGAATGCTAAATGCAGGTGTGAAATGTGTACAGCCCTATACTAGTGTCCAGTAGGCAATTGTCATGGATGGACAACCGTATGGCCAAGATGGCACCCACAACTGCAAACCCGGATAAATTACACAGCCGCGGTAAGGCATAACACAGGAAATACACATAGGGACTACAGTTGACATTCCACATACAAAGCCGGACCATCGTGCCAACACCGGCGTACACAGCACTCAATCTGCCAGCAACAGAATGAGGAGCACCCGCTACCATACAGCGGAACAGATGTGTGACCTGTGGAACACATACTAATGGCACACACACAACGTCAAGTAGGATATGTAAACTATGGCATTCCCACCTATGAAGACAACATGGTTAAATGGAAACATAGGTAATCAACATGTTCATGTGGTGTTATATTGGAAATACGGTGACGGATATGTCCCATTGGGATGTCTGAGGTTTATATGAAGCAGTTGCTAACCAGCATCTTTGGATGTATGTCATTTGTTCACAGTACTAAATCACCTGGTTATGTAGCACCATGTAGACTGGGTAGTGAAACAGACATCCGCGATTGGGGAACATACACCAGCAGTGAAAAGCACTGGGCAGGTGGACACAGTCCAGCAACATCTAACTTGACATATGCACATCGGTGTCCATTGTAGGACCCAAAAATTCCATTCATGGAATGCCTGCTAGCTTCCTGCATTACTCACGTGATCTCATTGTCATCACCACGTCACAGGTACACATATGCACCGCAAGCGTGTTCAATGTTGATGATAGCTGTCCATGAAATGCAGCACACATGCACAGAAATACCCAGGGTGCCGGGTCCATAGAACTGCGTCCACATCACAGTCCCGCACACATGAAGGATGTGTAATGGGTACTGTCGACTGTTGCAGTCAAGGGAGTCTGGGTATGTAGAATCTGGCCTCGGTGTTGTTTCTCGCAGGCAATCCTTTGTCCCGCCCCGTGGGAGGGATGTGTGCGTAGCACCTGCCTTACTCTCCGCTAATAATGCAAACCATCTACCGGAGACTGCAAAATGCAGGTGTGAAATGTGTACAGCCGTATACCAGTGTCCAGTAGGCAATTCACATGGATGGACAAGCGTATGACTAAGATGGCACCCATAACTGCAAACCCGTGGAATTACACTGCCGTAGTAAGGCATTACACAAGTAATACACATAGGGACTACACTTGACATTCCCCATACAACAAACACAGACAACCAGCCGATGAAGTCCAAAGCAAAGACGAGGTACTGTAGACACAGCCAGTGACCACACAGAGCACACCAGGAATTAAATGCAGTCACCATAGTTTATTGAAGCTCTTTTCGCCTGCTTCATAAGCAGACTTATTCAGAATACATACAATGCAGTCCAACCTACTACATGTAAAACCCTTAATTGGTCAGTAAATTAGATGTGCTAGGTATTAATTACATGCCTTAAAGGCAAACAAGCAAACAAACTTTACTTGGGTTACAGATTCCACACAGTGAGGACATCAGACATTGCTTCGAAAGGTACATTCTTCATAGAGAAATAGAAATATATGTATATATATGAAAGATGAACCAACATAATGTTTTCCAAATGTCTGACTGTGTAAGCTACATATATATGTTCTACGGACTGTGCCAATATATTAAAAGAACTGCAGACACCTAGTAATATAAATGAACCATAATATACACAGATAAACTGTATGATTATGACTAATGTAAAATAGACCAACGAAATGTAAAGATTCACAATGTGGTAATGTAAATATTCATTTAGAAGGTTACTTAAATAAATCAATTCAGACATCCATGTCAAAATACTAACACAAGGCCAGCGAGGTGCCTGCCCTCACATGTACTGGGATGTTGTTCCACAGCATAGTGAGTGTCTGGGTGATGAAGCTGTCCCACCAACACGTTCTATTAATGACAGTGTCAAGGTGTACGTCACCTGCCCTTGTGGTTCTGAGGGATCTAACTTCTTTAGGTGAAGCATACTCATCAGATCTGGGTTCGACATGGCCTTGTATGCCAGGAACAGGTCACCTCTGGGCAAGTGGTATGCAACTGTATACATCTGGAATTCTTTCAGTTGGTCAGTATAACACATATTCCTGAGACCCTGCATCTGTTTGTCGATGAACTGTTGGTGCCTTTCCAGCTGCTGCAGGTGTTGGGTCAGATACATTCTGAACGGGGCATTGTACCCAATCATAGGTCTAATGAGTGATGAGTACAAGGGGACAATGACCTCCCCTGATCTAGATGTGAATCCCTTCATGATGATGTGGGCAATGTGGAAAGTCTACCTAACTACGTTAGCAACGTGTGTGTCTAACGAACAGTTAACAACAACCCGGGTCCCCAGATCCCTGGTAACTCCCTCTGTGCTCAGTGGATTGCCACCTATATGGTAGCTAGGGGTAACCTTGTTCTTCCCGAAGGGTATGACTATGCATTTCCTGGCATTTAGCTGTAGGCCATGTCTCTGGCACCACTTATCCACATCTGTGAGGCACTCCTGAAGGATATCTGTGTCAGATGTGTGTCTGACTATGGTACCCAGTTTGCAGTCATCTGCAAACATTGTCACCCATAACCCCCCTGTGTTTGCTTGTACTTTGGAAACGTAGATGCTGAAAAATAGTGGACCCAGCACTGAGCCCCATGGGACACCGCCAGACTGGCTGTGAGTATGACATGGCGCCAGCAACTATGACCATGTGTGTTCTGTGACTTAGCTAGTTTGCAACCCATATGGCGATGTATGGATATACGTTCAAGATGACGGGTTTATCACTGATACCCGAGGGGGGTATTGTGTCGAAGGCCTTTGCCAGGTTGAGGTAGGCTGTATGGACTGCTTTATCCTCATCAATGGCCTTGGTGACTGATCCTACAAAGTCAAACACGTGTAAAAGGCATGATCTGACTTTGACCAAGCTAAACTGGGTTGTATCCAAAGTATGCGAGTCCCCTATGTCTTTATCTATGAGTTCCATTATGATCCCTCTCCATGGCTTTGCAGATAAGGCTTGTCAAGCTAATGGGATGGTAATAACCAGGGTCAGTGGAGGCACCATCTATGTGAAGTGTGACTACAGTCGCCTTGTGCTACTACTCGGCACGTATCCTGAGGTGAGGCTAAGATTAAACAGCTGTCCTAAGTGTGGGTTTAATTCCCCATAGAGTTCATGGAGTACACAGCTGGGACACCATCTGGTCCCATGGATGCTGTGTTGACTGCCTTGGAGACAGCATTTCCCACCTGTGCGTTACAGATGTTCCAGGATCTACAAGTCTCAGGTATAGATAACTCTCCATGTGGGGGGGGAATGTTAGCACTGAACATGTCAGCCAGTATGCTGGCAATGTGTGTAGGTTCAGTCATCTTCACATCATTGTGAACCCGGTTTGAGCATATCTGGGAGTGTCCTCCCAGGTGTCCAACATAGCTAAAGAAGGACTTATGAATGTCTGTTGAGTCCTTGTTAATTTCTCTGTTGAATTTCCCCTGGATGATTTCATGACAGCTTGTAGTTCTTCACATATAATGAGCAAGGGTGTGTTACCTTACAAGTATTCCACTTTAACTTGTAGTATCTACCTCCTGTCGTTGTAGAGCTAGTTCATGGCTGGGGTCCACCAGACTGCATGCTTGTCTGTGGTACAAAGAGTCTCAGTTTTGTATGGGATTGCCTGATCCATGCAGTCCTGTAGGTGCTGGTGGAAGGCATATGTACGTGATTCAGCGGTTTGAGTGATGTTCACCACTGGCTCAGGGGCCTTAAAGGAGACCACAGTAGTGTTCAGAAGTGTGAAATCGGCTTTTGAGAAAGGCATATGTATGGTAACCGCACCACTGTACACATGGAACATCATGGCAATACACCACGGCTGGATGTGGGTAATGCTGGATATACCCACGGCAGACGTGGCGCTGCTCCCGAGTCCGATGCCCGAGGGACCACACACATAGCCGGCCTTAGGCATAGGCCAAGTAGGCAGCCGCCTAGGGCATTGCTCTACCGGGCACCTTTCCAGACTTTGTTTGGTGTAGGTAGACCAGGAGGGGGTAGCGGGTGATGTTGCGGTGGCAACTTCTGCCTAGGGCACCACTTAACCTAAGGCCACTCTTCCCGTGGGTAATACAGCAGTACCCACACCCAGACGCGGGTCATTGCTAGTATGGCATATCATCTATGGCAAGAAACCATATATTCCCAGACATAATGGCACAGCATAATGCCTGTCCGCCGCCCAAACGCAGACATACGCCACCCGCGGCGGTGCGGACGCATCGCGCGAGATGTCCGTTAATAATGTCGACATTGTCTCGCTTTGTGAAACAAACTCCACATAGCGATTCAATACTAAACAGCGACGGAGAACCCGATGTCCCCGTGGCTGAGCTGTTCAACCTGTTCCGCCATGTTAAATGTGTGTAGCACAGCGGAACCGACCCAAACCAAGCAACGGACATGTCTGTGGCTCAGTGAAAGCCGTCACGCAATGGTAAACCCATGTAATATTGCGACACAGGTCATACATACCGAGGGTTAGTAATGGAAATAGGTACGTTCGACCAGACCGTGTGCAATTAGTATAACAAGATCTACAACGGGTACACCGGCCAATCGGCGCACACGGTTATGAATAATTGGGGGGGTGACATGGTACCATAGACACGGACAAAACATGCCCATGTGACTCATCTAACATTCGTACACGGTCAGGGCAGTTCCGTACACTGGGCGGACAAGACCAAACCCAAAGCACCACAGCAACACCCTGACAATCAAAGGCCTGTATGCGTAGGGGATATAAGCACCTGTCATCTGAACATCCCTGCGGTCACGACATATGCATCCTGGGCCATGAGCGAGGGGGAATAAGGAATGTTTAACATGCAGTACCGCACCTTTCCCAGCAGGAGAATGGATGCCTGTGACGCGCGTGAGTGCGGGCGGGGGGATATGTAAATCTACTTAAGTGCCATGGGTATGCATATTAATGACACCGAACAGCTAACGGTAGTCGTCACAGTAAGTGGCAAACGTGAATGCACTCACGGTCGAAGTGAGACTATGGAACGTATAGATGTGAACGGTACGTACGCGCCCATGCTGCAAAGACTGTTACATGTATAAAGTTGTAAGTGCGTTCTGCACACGCCCGTCAACCGGATCAGACATATGTTACCGAATAGTCACAACTAACACAAAACACGTAACCACACAGACCCAGTAAACATATATAAACAGAATACGGATATGCATGTGCGCCATGCGAACCCACAATTAGGAAATGCGAAAAGTGTGCGTGTGTGATCCACTGGAAGCAGGGAAGGTTAAGGATGTGTCCTCCACTCATTTACATTCATAATTGTAAAATATATGCTTAAATAGTACTTACTGATTCCATGCTTTGGAATCGTAATGCTACAATTATACACATTGATATAAAATATCCTGATCAACACACTACATTCTAAGGTTTACTCACAACAATTATCAACTATGTTTCAAGATACTGATTGTATTGACCAATATTGTATTTATATTAACACATTGTTGTCGTATTATTGTTTCCATGAAGTAATGTATGCAACACTGATTTGTATATGTCACGTTATAATCAAGACTTGTAGCACTGTCCACTTAACTATGAGCAGGTTTATTGATTATTTGACTTTAAACTGACTCTGAAGGAAGTGTATAAGGGACAACTATGTAATGCATTTCGCGTCTCGACGATGCCCCATGTTAGTAGGTGAAAGAGCTCAGTATCGCTTGACTGTGGAGTCTATCGCTTTTGTCATTGTCTGTTTTGGCCGATATATGTTCAATAATGTCGCTTATGAAGATGGGCAGGACGCAAGGTTTGCTGTATTTCCGCTTACTGGCACGTGGATATAGATAGGCCAAGTAATACATAATATGGGTAGTCAAGCAGACATCCACGATTGGGGAACATACAGCGGCAGTCAAAAGCACTGGCCAGATGGTGCCAGTCCAACACGCTCTACACTTTACATATGCACATCGGTGTCCATTGTAGGACTCCAAAATAGTTGCGCTTACACCTTCGACTCATTGAGATCGGCCAGACAGAGTGTCAGCCGTGACTACGGCACAGCTAGACAGACATGCACCACCAGCGTGTTTAAGGTTGATGATACCTGTCCATGAAATGCAGGACATATGAACAGAAATCCCCAGATTGTCGTGTCCATAGAAGTGCGCCCACATCCCAGTCCCGCACACATGAAGGATGTGTAATGCGCACTGGGGGTTTGCAGCCATGGGATCCTGGGTATGCAAAATGGGGCTCGGTGTTGTTTGGCAGATAATCCGCTGTCCCGCCTGGGAGGGCTGTGGGTATAGCACGTGCCTTAGTCCCCACTAAGGATGCAAAGCATCCACTGGGTAATGCTAAAAGCAGGTGTAAAATGTGTTCAGCCCTACATCAGTGTCCAGTAGGCAATTCCCATGGATGGACAAGTGTACGACCAAGATGGCACCTATAACTGGACACCTGGTGGAATTACACAGCTGCGGTAAGGCATAACACAGGAAATACATTAGGGACTACAGTAGACACTCCCCATACAAAGTCAGACCGCCGTATAATACCGCGCATACAGCACTCGATCTGCCAGCAACAACATGAGGATCACTCGCTTCCATACTGCGGAACAAATGGGCGACCTGTGGAACACATACTAATGGCATACTAACAACCTCAACTACGAAGGTCATACGATGTTTCAACACTAGCGCTCCCGCATATAACGAACATGCTTCAATGAATAAATAGGGTATGCATGTTCTGTCTGTTTTATATTGACAATACAGTGGCGTATATGTCCTACTGGGCCTTCTGAGGATTACTTAAAGCACTTGCCAACCTGCAGCATTACATCAATACCATTTGGGTTAATCGTAGTAGAACATGGGTTTCGGAGCACAACATAATATGTGTAGTCAAACAGACATCCGCGAGTGGGGAACATACAGCAGCGGTCACAACCACTGGCCAGATGGACACAGCCCAACATGTTCTACATTTTACATATGCACATTTGTGTCCATTGTAGGACCCAATAATTTCTCCTTTGCAACGCCAACTGGGTGCAAGCAGAAGACCAAGATGAACTACAGCCGTGACTACGGCACAGCTACATATATGCACCGCCAGCGTGTTCAAGGTTGATGACAACTGTCCATGAAATGCGGGACATATGCACAGAAATCCACAGATTGTCGAGTCCACAGATGTGCGGCCCCATCCCATTCCAGCACACATGGAGGATTTGCTATGGGTACTGTCGAGGGTTGCAGCCATGGGATCGTGGGTATGCAGAAATGGGTGTTGGAGATGATTGGCAGATGATCCATTGTCCCGCCCCATGGGAGGGATGTGGGTACAGAACATGCCTTACCACCCACCAATACTGACAATCATCCACCGGAGAATGCTACATGCAGCTGTGAAATGGGTACAGCCCTACACCAGTGTCCAGTAGGCATTTCCCAAGGATGGACAAACGCACGGACAAGATGGCACCCATAATAGCAAACCTGGTGCAATCACACAGCCGTAGTAAGGCATAACACAGGAAATACAGATGGAAACAACAGTAGACACACCCCGTAGACATCCATCCTGCCGTGCGAATCCCGCGCATACAGCAGCCAAGGTGCTAGCAAGTATGTGGGGATCACCCGCTTCCACTCGGCGGAACATACGGGCGACCTGTGGAACACATATTAATGGCACACCAACAACGTCAACTAGGAAGGTCATACTATGGTTAAAATATGGCAATCCCACACATAAATAACATACTGTCATGAATAAATAGGTTCTACATGTACCCGCTGTGTTATAATGACAATACAGTGGCGGATAGTTCACAATGGTACCTCTGAGGATTACTTAAAGCAGTTGCCAACCTGCAGTACTACAGTAACACCATATGGGTAAATTGTGGAAGGACACGGGTTCCGTAGCACTACATAATATGGGTAGGCAGACAGACATCCGGGACTGGGGAACATACGGCGGCAGTCAAACCCACTGGCTGAATGGACACAGTCCAACATGTTCTACACTTTACATATGCACATCGGTGTCCATTGCAGGACCCAAAAATTTCTCCTTAAGTAAGTGGGCAGCATAGTGTGAACCAGAAGAGGTGACAGCCGTGACTACGGCACAGGTAGATATATGCACCACAAGAGCCTTCAAGGGTGATGACAACCGCCCATGAAATGCAGGACATATGAATAGGACTCCCCAGGCTGCTGCGTCCATACACGCATGCATTCACATCCCATTTCCGCACACATGAAGGGTGTGCAAGGGTACTGTCGAGGGTTGCAGACATGGGATCGTGGGTATGCAAATATGGGTGTCGGTGTGGATTGGCAGATGATTCGTGTCCCGCCCGTGTGCGTGGCCATGGCATATGCGCATTACTCAATAATAATGCCGATCATCCACCGGAAATGGAGAATGCAGCTGTGAAATGTTTACAGCCCTATACTAGTGTCCAGTAGGCAGTTCCCATGGATGGACAAACGACGGCCAAGATGGCACCCATAGCTGCAAACCTGGGGGAATCCCACAGCTGTTGCAAGGCATAACCCAGGAAATACAGATAGGGACTACAGTAGACACTCCCCATACAAAGCCAGACCGCTGGGCAGATACCGCGCACACAGCACTCAATCTGCCAGCACATCAATGGGGATCACACGCCCATACAGTGGAACAGATGGGTGACCTGTGTAAACATACCAATGGCACAATCTCAACGTCTGCTGGGAATGACATACGATGGTCAAACTATGGCGCTCCCACCAATGAAAGACATCCTTCGGTGAATTAATAGGATTGATGTCAATAGACCATGGCAAACACCCAATGAACAGGAAAGACTTGCTGGCACCCTATGGCCACAAACCATGTCACACATAGGTAGATGGAACAGTCAACTTAAACATTTCGTCCACGACACGTCGCATATGGTATCCAAAGGTACTTCATAGACATGTATGCGCTATCACCCGTAGGCCCCGTGAGACTTACACATAACATGGAAGTATCCAAGCTTTAAATGTCCACCCTTACACTTCCATTTGTCACTTTCTATGCGAACAATGAACATGTAGCCACAGCATAGAAAGCACAGACGCACTGCTAACAAAACACACACATGTCAACATCACAGAAAGCATACTATGAACACACGTATTACATGATATTGTACTATGAAACACAAACAAACCAGCAACCTGCAAGAATAGTCCGCGTAGTTCGGCAGAAGACAAGCCTTCGTAACATATAAACACTTTATTAAAACATGCAACGTTGTTGTTTCCACAACGTTTGCAGAAAAAGCAAAGTCTAAGAATGTTCACAATCAACAATGTGAGTCTTAACAAGATTTTAAATATCACATTGTTGATTGTGAACAGTTTAAGAATTTGCTTTTTCAGAAGAAGTTGTGAAAGCAACGGAAACACACACACACACGGAAGGGACGGGAGACGAACCTACGCCTATCTACATGAACTCACTACAGTATGAAGCATTTACAGAACGCGCTACCCAGTTTACTGAACAGAGCGCTGTCAGAGGCATACTTGTAGGCTGGTGACGTCACCCACAAGACAATAGTTGGCAATAGCCAAGGTATGTGTTGCGGAGCGTCTAAAAGCATGTTCATTCGCAGAGGCAGCTGGAAACACACACACACACACACGGAAGGGACGGGAGACGAACCTACGCCTATCTACATGAACTTACTACAGTATGAAGCATTTACAGAACGCGCTACCAAGTTTACTGAAGAGAGCGATGTCAGAGGCATACTTGTAGGCTGGTGACGTCACCCGCAAGACAATAGTTGGCAATAGCCAAGGTATGTGTTGTGGAGCGTCTAAAAGCATGTTCATTCGCAGAGGCAGCTGGAAACACACACACACGGAAGGGACGGGAGACGAACTTACGCCTATCTACATGAACTCACTACAGTATGAAGCATTTACAGAACGCTACCGAGTTTACTGAACAGAGCGCTGTCAGAGGCATACTTGTAGGCTGGTGACATCACCCGCAAGACAATAGTTGGCAATAGCCAAGGTATGTGTTGTGGAGCGTCTAAAAGCATGTTCATTCGCAGAGGCAGCTGGAAACACACACACACACACACGGAAGGGACGGGAGACGAACCTACGCCTATCTACATGAACTTACTACAGTATGAAGCATTTACAGAACGCGCTACCGAGTTTACTGAAGAGAGCGATGTCAGAGGCATACTTGTAGGCTGGTGACGTCACCAAGAAGACAATAGGTGGCAATAGCCAAGGTATGTGTTGCGGAGCGTCTAAAAGCATGTTCATTCGCAGAGGCAGCTGGAAACACACACAC
Organism: Protopterus annectens; assembly: GCF_019279795.1. Classification (NCBI taxonomy): domain Eukaryota; kingdom Metazoa; phylum Chordata; order Ceratodontiformes; family Protopteridae; genus Protopterus; species Protopterus annectens. Next base: position 1,512,589,884 of record NC_056743.1, read on the forward strand.
ACACACACACGGAAGGGACGGGAGACGAACTTACGCCTATCTACATGAACTCACTACAGTATGAAGCATTTACAGAACACGCTACCGAGTTTACTGAACAGAGCGCTGTCAGAGGCATACTTGTAGGCTGGTGACATCACCCGCAAGACAATAGTTGGCAATAGCCAAGGTATGTGTTGCGGAGCGTCTAAAAGCATGTTCATTCGCAGAGGCAGCTGGAAACACACACACACACACACACACGGAAGGGACGGGAGACGAACCTACGCCTATCTACATGAACTTACTACAGTATGAAGCATTTACAGAACGCTACCAAGTTTACTGAAGAGAGCGATGTCAGAGGCATACTTGTAGGCTGGTGACGCCACCAAGAAGACAATAGTTGGCAATAGCCACGATTTGTGTTGTGGTGCGCCTAAAAGCATGTTCATTCGCAGAGGCAGCTGGAAACACACACACACACACACACACACACGGAAGGGACGGGAGACGAACCTACGCCTATCTACATGAACTTACTACAGTATGAAGCATTTACAGAACGCTACCGAGTTTACTGAAGAGAGCGATGTCAGAGGCATACTTGTAGGCTGGTGACATCACCCGCAAGACAATAGTTGGCAATAGCCAAGGTATGTGTTGCGGAGCGTCTAAAAGCATGTTCATTCGCAGAGGCAGCTGGAAACACACACACACACACACGGAAGGGACGGGAGATGAACCTACGCCTATCTACATGAACTTACTACAGTATGAAGCATTTACAGAACGCGCTACCGAGTTTACTGAAGTGAGCGCTGTCAGAGGCATACTTGTAGGCTGGTGACATCACCCGCAAGACAATAGTTGGCAATAGCCAAGATTTGTGTTGCGGAGCGCCTAAAAGCATGTTAATTCGCAGAGGCAGCTGGAAACACACACACACAGAGACACACACACACACACACACACACACACACACACACACGGAAGGGACGGGAGATGAACCTACGCCTATCTACATGAACACACTACAGTATGAAGCATTTACAGAACGCTACCGAGTTTACTGAGCAGAGCGCTGTCAGGAGGCATACCCCTACATGGGTGGTATCATTTGCAGAGGCAATGCGCCCGATCGGGAGTTAGGTCAGAGTGCGCAGTCACGCAGCCTGTTACCATCCCAAGGTCGCCATACAGTAACACGTTAGTGCTGCAGTCGGGAATACCAAGTAACTACTGATCAGTACATCACTGCCTACTGGGCATGCTCAGACACTTAGACTCGGCACAGAGCAGACATGCATACACATGGTGCGACGGCATGGGTGGCGGAATGTGGACCGTCGTGTGTGTCCAGCCACACAACAGAAACCTGGCCATGCCACAGACGTGGCCGCTGCGAAGGGGATACAGGCATGCACCCGGGGTATAACTGCAGTCGGCCGCGGTGTGCACTGTGCTGTGTGTCTATCTACACAGCTGCCTACTGGGCATGCTCAGACACTTAGAGTCGGCACAGAGCAGACATGCATACACATGGTGCGACGGCATGGGTGGCGGAATGTGGACCGTTGTGTGTCCAGCCACACAACAGCAACCCGGCCATGCCACAGACATGGCCGATGCAGCGGGGAATATCTAGGTGCAATTAACCATGTGTAGGACTGGCCTACAGTTTGTTGCATGCTACAGACAACCCTCCCAAACACAGGCTACCTGCACAGATGTCCTGAGGACACTGGTGAGTGGGCATGCTCTCACAACAGCACCGTATTGGGTGACATGAACCACCCATACATAGACTGGGAACATTAGCCATGGCACAACACACTACGCCACCGGTCACAGGTGTTCTCACACCTGGCCACTGTTAAACAGCCATGCACCATACATACTAGGGGATGTCTGACAGTTCTGCCCATCACACATGGTGAGGATATGCCCCACACAGGATGTACAGCCCTCAATGGTGATGCCAGACCGTATAGTGGATCCACTGGTCATCCACATCCTGTAACCAACACCGCATGGGGGACCTAAGTGATGACCTCTCCACAACAAACCACACACATCATACGACCGGTGTGGTACCCTACAAGTCCTCCATGCCAGTGTTGAACCCAGGCCAGACCGGCAACCGCCTAACTAATGCATTCTCTGAGCACCCACATGCATGTCTGCAACAGGCAAACATGATAACATCAGGACCTTGTCCACCACAGGTAGGCACATGGTGTGGTGGACCCCAGCCACTGACTAGCTGTACATCAACAGTTGGAGCTAATACATGACAGAGCAATGTCAATACCAGGGAAACCATCTCCCATTCATCACCATACGGCCACACATACAATCATCCACGGCCGCCAGGGAGTGGTACTGCAGAGGGCACATGAGACAACCATAGGGCCTTCCTTAACTGTGGTAAGGACATGGTTGGGGCACACAGACTTGGCTGGAAATGGTCCAGAATGGTACAACGGTCACTGCACCCACAGACATTGTCTGCAAACCAGCGGACATGTTCCATGCATACATCCCCCCCCCCAAGAGGGGACATATCCATCCCACCAGAGTGTAGCCTCCCAAACATCTCATATGGCCTGGAGTGATCCCATATCTCTATGGCGGTTGACACAGCACCAATGGGCACCGATGGTGTCCCTGGCTGTGTGCTACCCATCCTCATTGAGGGCCTCGCCCACACATGCGCCACTGTGTCATGTTAGCCTTACTATGGGCTATGTCCCCAATGGATGGCATATGGCATCTGTGGTCCCACTATGCCAGGGTAGTGCTCTTATGGACTGTAGACAGCCACACCCTATCCGCTTGACAAGCCTTGTCTGCAAAGCTGTGGGAGGTCCATACAGGTGCCCATGGATACAGACAGCGTGTACAGCCAATACCGAACATACCCACAACAACATAGTCAAGGGCGGATCCTGCCTCCCAACCTGCTCGCCCTGTCTGGAATGGTCACCGAGACCAGTGGTGGGGATACGTGGGTTTGGACACAGTGACATGACCTGGTGGGAGCACTCAGAGCACACTACACATGGGACGCATGGAAAGGCTCGCCAGCATACATGTGGGGACATATGTCACCCGATGCTTCTCAGAAAGGTTGGAGGTCACACCACACAGGGTTGGTGTTCCTGGTGCCTTGTCACACTCATATCTGGTCTCCAGTGGAGGCCCACAGGGCTCAGTCCTGGGCCCCTGCCATATGGCATTCGACCTTCCAATGTGCATGCAATCATAGGGGATTGTGGCAGACAAGGTATGCAGATGACTACGCGACCGCCACCATACCCAACACCCCATGTGACACGGACATCCACCTAGGGCGCCATAGACATGGATAACTGGTGCCAGAGCCATGGCCTGCTACTACAAGCCAGAGAAGGTGCAGACCTAGCCAGTGAGAAGGACATGTTCGCCCAATGTCACATGTAGGTGGTAAGCCATTCCAGATGGTGGACATGTTCATGGAAATGGCTACGACACCTGTCGTTAACATCTGTCAACACACACAATGGCAATGTGGGTGTGAAGACATTCCACTGTGGCCTCCTGGTCTGGAAGGAATCGCATCGACATCAGGGGTGTTCATTGTACCCCTGTACACATCACACACCAGAGCAATGACTGCGTACATTGGCACATCTGGCCTGTAGCTAACCTGACGCCTGCAGCACTCGGAAGGACCGCAAACGTTACACAAGGCGGGGATGACGGTGCTAGGACATGTGTCACAAGCTGCACGACCAAGGGGACTCCGGCTGTAAACCTTCACAGCACATCTGCTCTGTGGTGATCTGTGCCTGGCATACACGGCCATGTCTGACCTGGGTGACATGGGCATATTCCACTTCCTAGGCTCCAGGCAAACACGGGCACAGAAGCGACTGTCACACACATCACCACAAAGATGAGTGTGACGTGCTGGGGGAACAGGGTCAACGGCCGGAGACCCCTACAACACGTAGAGGAGTGCCAGCCCATGTGAAGGAAAGGCACTGACTGCCTTCGTCCAGGAGTAATAATGACGTGTGGATGTGTGGATATAGTTATGCGCCAGGCATCATCTGTGTGTCAGTGCTGGACGAGGGACTGGGGACTGATGGATGTGGCATCCCCATCCTGAGGGGTGTTAGCAGCCACACACAGTCATGCTAGGTCCACACATGTCGTAGGGCACATACCCTGTTATGTACATGTGCGCCTATGTTCCTATGTAGGGGTCCATGCCGAGTGCGGGTACCTGTGCTATGCTGATGTTGCCAGACATGCTCAGGGTACCCCACGACCACGCGTGGGGAACTAATTACAGTGCTCCCAGTAGGCACATGCAAGTACACCATCATTGTCATACGGGTTAACTGAACCAACATGGTGCTACACATGTAACCACCACACATACTGTGTACACAGATCAATGAATGCTGCACCTGTCCTGCATGGTATGTCTGCTGCATGATGTCAGTGCACAACCCACATCACATACACACCTGTCACCAGCCATACACACACACCACAACATACACATCACGCACTATGCGGACACAGGTATCACATACACCTCTCACTATCTTGTCCACCCTGTGCATCAGAATATGTTTGCATAACCATGCACTGATGGTGTAGCTCACAGTTATGCGGCAGAGACTTCATCATATGCACAGGGTGATATGTGTGCCACAGGCATAGGCTGTACCAATGGATGACATCATGTGTGTGTGTAAGGGCCTGTGCATTGACTGGGCATGTCTGTGTACATTGCATGTGGGTGTGGTGGAGCCCTACAGTCGTGTTTGCTGTGTGTGGGTTTGTGTGTACACAGTTCAGTCATCTGTGATGCCTACACGGGTATGCTTGGCAGCCCCAGACTGTACAGTGCAGGTGTTACGGCTCACTGTGTCCGCCTGCCGCGACGCGACCCGTGCCTGCCTGGGGTCGCACGGCACGACCGGGTGTAGGTACAGACAGTCCACTCTCCGATGTCACATGTCCGCTGGAAACGCGTCCACGCCGGGCCATCCAGGGCCACGCCCACGCGGCCTGCTCTGTCCTGGTGTGGTCGGTGTAGTAGCAGCTGCACTGCTGCTGCTACCAGCACTGGGTGGGTGGGCATGGGAGGTGGCACGCACGCTGACCTGCACCAAGTGGTGTTGCTGGCTCACGCCCACGCGTGCCCTATGCCTCACCCCTACCTGGTGTTCCTGCACGGACAGCCCACGCCAAGGATGGCCATGCCTCGGTCGAGGATACCAGCCATCTCACCCAATCTCCTATCCAGAACATCGGCAAGATGCTGTTGGGCATTCGCCAATGCCTGGATGTTGTCATTCAAGGAACGGATTGCAGACCTCTGCAGCCTCTGCCCTTCCTGGTTCTGCCGCTCGCACGTGCCTGCGCCGCCATTACAGTCTGGAACGTGCGCCTGGTTATACCAGCTGCTGCACCCTGTACGGCAGGTGTATGTCTAGCGGTGCCCCCCACGAGCAGCACCTGCCACATGCCTGCGTGGCACTGCACCAGTCATTACACTGGCAACATCATGTGTACCCACACCTTCTGCAGCCACCACACATTCCTGCTCGGTGCCAACAGACGCTGACTGACCGTCATCTATGGGCAACGGTGTTGGGGTATGTGTCGGCATCCGAACCGTGTTCAGGGATGAAGGGGACGTAAGTGTGATGTTCTCCAATGGCACAGTGTGTGCCTGTGACGACCCTGCCTGTGCCTCATGCACATGGTCATCACCACTAGTATCTGTGGGGACACTAGCATCAGCTGGACCGCAGGAGGGGACTCACCTACAGCACCTGTCAATACAAAGGCATACCGTCAGTTACAATACACACACACACACACACACACACACACACACACACACACACACACACACACACACACACACACACAGACATCATGCATGTGATAATGCAGGTGGCATGCAGCATTCACACACCACAGACCAGTGAATGTAGACCAGACATTCCTAGTGGCAGTATGCACACTGCCCTGGTGGGAACAGTACAACAGGCAGGTGTCTTTTAGTAGGCATGCAGTACACACATTCATGGTAGTTTGCATGCATCGCCGCGGATACACCGTGTGGCCACGGGTGTGTTGACAGTACACATGTCTGCCGACACTATGTCATGTACACCGCATACATGTGTGGTATCATGTGGACATGTGACGATGGTGTCCCACTGCATGCAGCACATCACAATGGCTGTCATGGTGCAGTGTTATGTGTACAGTCTACAGATACAATGTATGGGTAACAGGGATGTCTGTGCAGGTGCGGTTGGTGTGAGCTGTGTACATAGCTGTACAGTGTGGAGGCGGGCACTGTGCCACTGCACAGTAGCAGGACACAGTTATGTTTCTGTGTGATGCGTGACCTGGACGCATTACATTGCCATGTCTGTAAGTCGGTTCATCCGCCAGTAGCACGTATGTGGTGGATATTGGGGCACCTGTAGTAGCTGTGGAGAGGCATTCCATGTCAGTGGTGTACTACATCGGATGTCCAGGGGGGCCACTACAGTGATGAGCCCACTATGTGTGTACAGGGTGCAACGGTGACTACCCACTGTGGATGTACTGTGTGGCAACATGCCTGTAGGTATCGACCATGGCCTTGTCTGTCTGGGTCATTGACAATTGTGTGTGGTGGACATCGTGCACATGGCCCTGTGGTGGCCCATGTGACATACAACCATACTAGTGTAAGGTGTCACATTCCCTACAGATATGCAGACAGTGTGGATGTCTGCTATGTCACGCATAGGTCATGTCATGGTGTGAAACTGTTGCAGCCAGACATCCACGTGCATGGGACATGGCATGTGCCATGTCACAACATGTGCACCCGATGCAGGGGCATAGGTCACATTGGTAACACCTGTGCTCTGGCAAGATCACAGCTCACTATGTGGTACTGTGTGCATACTGCAGAGGCATACCGATGCATACTACACATGCAGCCATTGTGGAACACCTACACCATTGTATGCATAGCTGAATGCACGTAACACACCAATAGGTCGTGTGGTGTCATGCCACTCTACGCTAACGGTCGTATCTACTGTACATGGGTGGTGTGTGTCGGGTGGTGCAACCTGTATACCATGACTGGGGCACACACAGGTGTGCATGTCATGCCTGGACACATGGGGAATATCAATACACCATATCATGCCTTTGACTAGCAACAGACTTACCTGCAACAGACCCTTGTGTTTGCGGCACGCCAGACGTACCTGTAAAGGGATGACACAAAGGTATACACATTATCCATTACTATCGCCACAGTCAGCAGTGTGCATGTCACATCATGCATCTGTGAGTTAGCATGTGCTATGCACATGTCTGCTAACACAACATAGCATACTGTAGTATGCGCCCTGTGTGGCCATATACCTGGCATGTATTGCTATATTATGTGTTGTACTATGACACCCACCCCCACGCCACTTATCATACAAACATGCATCCCTGACTTACCATGCAGCTCCAAGCTCATAGTTCGGGAGACACCCACCTCCACGATGGACGATGGGTTTCTGAGTGTTGTTCCGTGGGTGTCCCCAGACTGGCCAGGAGCTCCTCCGTGGCTGTGAGTGGGGCTGGGTCGGTGGCCCACCACCTGTCCCACGCTGTTGTCTGGCGATTGCAGCGGCACGCTGTCTTGCATGCCGGATCAGGTCTGTGCAGTGCCTGCGGATCTGCTGATAAGTGCGGTTGTATCCGCCCAGGCTGTTCACCCTCCTGCACATCTCCTCCCACATCTCCTGTCGCTCCTGTGCCTGCTGTGGCACATGACTGAATAAGACGCCATGATTAGTATGGAGGTATGGGATGATCACCTCCTCCTCCTGTCGACTGAAAGCGGGAAGCCGGGAACGTGGCATTATCTGTAAGACATAATGATGGTGGCAGGTCACATTTACACTGCTGTGCTGGCATACTGTTGGAAATACATTGCTATGACAAGTACGACATCTGCACAGTAATCTGTGAAAGGCATCGTGGCAGTGACACAGCCGATGTGTTGGCTTCACACCATTGAGCAGTGGGTGTCACATCATATCTGTTTGCCACCCCATCACACTGTACACGCACCATGTAGATGTTAGCCAGCTGTGGACATGTGTACCTGGCTGCACCTGTGTCCATATCACTGGCATAGGTCCCCATGTGACGCCGGTGCTGATGTTCACCTGGACGCTGTGTATATGTCAGTACACATCACGCCTGTAGCCATTGTGAACGCCAGCAGTGGCACTGTACACATACACATGGACACCTGCACATGCATGTGTTGTGCCATGTACATCCACACAGCACTGTACGGGTGTTGGACAACTTGCCACAGCTCACCTGTGTTGCACATGTGATAGACATAGGGCAATGTGTAACCATGACACATTAGCAGGACAGGCCATGCATAGCATGTACACACACACATTGTCCAGAGCATCACACAGCACCTGTGACACCACAGGGTGCATCACCGCCACATTACTGCTGTGTATGGTTGATAGTGAGAGTGCCTTTTGTCCATTGCACCATGTAGGATCAGGATAGCTCATGCAGCCTTGCTGGGCAGGTCTGCATGGTATGGCAGGGTATGCCACATACATGGCACTGGGTTGTGATCCACCTGGGGTTTACGATATTGGCAGGGTGGCTGTCCATTCCATATGTCATTGCTATGTGTATATGGACATTCAACATGTCTATCGCCATGGTGTGGACACTGGCCTCAAGCAAGGTATGCTGCACGCTGCTTGCTGAGGGTGTGTCTGGTGCATGCAGGTATCACACATCCATGCATACACTGTAACCCAGGCAGGTGCTATGTGCTGGGATATTGATCAACACAGTGCTGTATGTGGACACACACCGCTATCCCGTGCACATGGATGGTTGCCTGCACTGATGTGGGTACCACATATGTGTACATCCAGTGCCTGCTGCCACCCCCATGTCTGCTGCTGCACTACACACCGCCATCCCTCCTTCTGTGAATGTGGTGTTGGGCACAGCATAGGTATCCATGTATGGGGACAGGGATGTTCACATAGCAGGGTCACTGATGGTATCGCCGATCAAACCATACGCGCATGACGCACCCCCCACACATATACCCCATTCATATTGCCGTTCACAACGGTGACACAGCTATATTGCTATGCCGAGACATTCACAGCCATACATACACAGATGCATGCGCGCCCATCTGTGGCATGGCCTGGACTATTGGTGTGGTTCAGCACATTACATGTTTGACTGCAGCTGGCGCAGACCTACTGTGCACATGTCTACACGGTAAGCCTGTTCTACAGTAGGCATCTGTGATGTGCTGTGCACATCTCATATCTGCACATTTGGTTGGTGTCCATCGGTCCACGGGCCAGTGGTGGGACACACAGGGATGTTGCTGAACATATATGCATGCAACCCTGTACAGCTGTAACACTAGCCTCTCAGATGCTCATGTGTCGTGGACGTGAACACCGTACACACACACATGTGGTTGTGGGCTGCCGTCCATACCCATCTCCTCCTGTGGGTTGCTATCATCCCACACACTCCTTGTATTGTATGTTCAGGCTATGCACCTATGTGGGGCTTGTGGGCATGCAATACGATACTATATGCCTTTGCACCCATCACAGACAATGTCACACAGGTACACCTGCAGCCGTACACATCACAGCTTGTTGTCAGCACGTCACATGTGGTACACACATAACACATCTCCTGTGGGACATGGTCATTTGTACGGGCATGTCCAGCAGTCACATACCACAGCTACCCCTACATGACGGCTATGCAGGACATGTGTCTGTACAGCTACTGTGACATGTACACGAGCAATGCCCCCTACCTACATCACATGGTACTACCTGTGGAGTATGTGTGTCTGCATCCATGCTATGGACATAGATGACAATTGTACATCAATATGTGCAACATAACTCATTGGGGTTGTCATGTGCACATGTTCCATGTGTCAATGCATTGTTTGTCTCTGTTGGGCGGTCATTGTTGTGCATGGTTTACATGGCTGACATAGCGCACTGTGTCTGATTCCAGGTACTTCATTGGGCTACCAGCATTGTACATTTCTACAGCACATTCCAGCCATCATGTAGCCAGCTTACATGACAGTGGGAGGTGTTCCGCCATGTGCACATATGTCACACAGTACGAGGGTGACTGACACACATTGTCAGGACTGGGTTCTGACTGCTGTGGATGTGTGTACTGGTGTTGACAACCATGACTGCACCAGATGGTGTCTTCTGGATGTGTAACATTCACAACACACACCTACATTCACATAGCAGCACATCGCCCACGACAATGGACATTCCTGCATGAACACTGTGTACGGTATGTCTGTATGACCACTGCATATATCACTGGTAGCCACCAGCATGGCTGCCTACAACAGTCCTGTGCAAACATGGGTTACACCTGTCACAACACACCTGTGTCAGATGGCCCTGTAGTGGGTGACAGTGCAGTTCCATACATCATGTAACAGTATACATCGTGCACCAGTATGTTGCAGACATGTGAACGGCTGTGCTAGTCGACATATGCACACATGACACATCACCTGGTACACCGTGGTCTGCCTTGCCACCTGCTATTGTGACCACCCTGTGATGACATTGTACGGCCCACATGGACTGGGACATGTGATGGCTCAATGGTGAATTAACCCTCCAGGTGTGTGTCTAGCCAGGTGTCCAGTAGCCAGTGGTCTGCACGCAGGGATAGTGTACATTGGCCTACTCTGTCACTGGGACTGTTGACTATGGTCATACTGTAGTTATGCAGGCATGTAGTGTTTGTCCAGTCTGATAGCCGTGTTCAACCACACTACCGTGGCACACATGACCTGTGGACATCTGCCTAAGGTGTGCAGCCCACATGTACATCTTCACATGCTATGCTGCCTGTGCAGCGGTGTCACATGTCTGTCTCCGGCAGGGCTGTCACAGGTAGGCACAGCATGCAGTGATGTGTGACAATGCTTACACCTCCACTGTGTTGTACACAAGCACTGCACACACAGTACAGCACACATGTCATTTATCTGCAGTGCCTGGGACCTGCCTCCATGCCCTACACGGCACACCTGCCAGTCCAGATTGTACACAGATCATACCTCCCAGGCACATACCTGGACTGCAACACACATGGGTGGGTGGTTCCCACACCACACAGTGATTTACACACATACTGTATATTCCCAAGACACATTGCATCATAGGTAATCCATGTTCAGATACCCATGTTCGTGGATCACGCACATTGTGACACGCGACAGTGAATACACTGTACACCACAGGTTACATGCTGGTCGTGTTGGCATACTGTACATTGCACCTAGGACAGTTGCTACTGCTATGTATTGACAGCAACACGCCCTTCCCTAGTATGGACTCCCATGTACCCACACATGCTTAGCCATGCAGTACGCATAGCTGGGTGACACATTACATGACACATACCATACTTACACTACCCTCGCATGCACCAAACCTCCATGTGTCTGTGTGCTATGCCTACACACATCCCCCCTCTGTTTGCTGAACATCCATGCTTCTCATCCCTGCTAGCCACACCCTAAACACACAACCATAGCAGCATGCATGGTACATACACTCTACAGCCGGTATTACTGACATCCACTGACAGAGGTAGTTGATGGCATGGCACCCGCACGATGGACAGTCTACGTGCCTATGCCAACACTGATCACAGTGCACTTCTGCTACATTTACACACTGGTAGGGACCATGCTATTCCACACAGAGACATGGTGGTACTGGCCTTTCACAGATGCCACAGTGGTATTCCTGTTCCATGCACACATGCTGTATGGGCACATGTGCAGGCTGTTGCACGGTAGTTATGTTCACCTGTGTGTGGTGTGTTACTTGACAGTCATGGTGTGTCCTCATGGTGCATCACATACTCCACAGCTAGCTACCTACACATGACTGCCAGACATTGCAGTGTGGGCCCTCACGCAGTGTGGTGGTATGTCTCTGCTGTTTGACTACATCCACATTCAATGCAGCATACCACAGTCATGCAGGCATTGCCAACACAGATGTTGCTGGCATCGTGCCTGCCAATGGGGTGCCTACCAACAATACACACTCTCACTCACTACAGGGTTCCAATCCTTGGCTGGACATTGTATTAACCCTGTGGACACATACATAGTACTGCCATGCACATGTTATGTCCGGGAACACAGTCCCAATGTCACCTCCAATCGCCGTAGTTGTTGTATCCCGCCAACCTGGCTGTTACATGTCTCTGCAGCAGCACACTGCATTGACTGCTAGCCCATTCATGTATGTTGTGTACCCTGACCACCACACTACCACATCTATCACACTACACATGGGTGGTACTGCATTGCACGTATGGGGCTGCATTTGTACACCCATGACTGGGCCATTCAGTATGGCACTGGGCCACATCTTGACATACATGCTTCACACACTCATTGACTACCTGCATGCCTTTACTGGCACCCTTGTTGGGCTTATGTGCCACAGCACACCACATCCCATGCTGGCCACCTGTCATACTATTGCATGGGTGGTTGGGGTGGTACAGAGGGTATCACATCAGACATGATCCGCTCTTTGCCCTTCAGCGCCATTCCACTTTATGCTATTGCCAATGTACACATCCAGCATCACATCGCACCCTATGTCTCGGGATGTTACGCCATGTGCCTCCTGTACAGGTCACACAGTGGTGCAGGCATATCATGCTAACTACAACAAGTCAGGGACGTGTGACATTGCACAGTCCTCAGACATGTGGCCCCTCATGCTCAGTATTTGCATACGCACACTACCTGCTGTCACACAGTATTGTCCATGCCTACATATACCACATCTACATACCTGGCAGCATTCTAGCTCATCCTACTCATATTGCTAACAACCATACAGGTGTCAGTGTGGCAGATATATCATGTAGATATCATTGCATCAGTTACATCACACATAGTGCATACACATCACCTTTGCATAGTGACAGTCATGCAGTGTGTATCACATGGATACTGTCCCTATACATGCATATCACGTTGTACATGGTTGATGTACACACACATGCCCCACATGGTGCTGTGGTTGCCATATTCCACCATGGCGTGGGTACACATGTGCAGGACCATGCATTTCTGGACCGTATGTCTAGCTGATACCTTGGGTGCCCTTGTACCTGTGCCATACACACATGTACACGCTGGCAGTGTTACAATAACACATGTGTGGTGTACCTTACACAATGGATACAACGTTACATGTCTCAGTATAGTCATGCTGTGATCTCTACCCGCTCAGACAGTTTACATATGCAAATGACAGTCATGTAACACATCTGTACTCACCTGCATACCACTAACACAGGGGTGTAATCTACTCTGCCATGGGCCATGTTCTCCGCAGTACTGATGCATGTAGTACTCCTACATGGCGTTTGCAGTGGGCAGGGTGGGAGGAGCAGTCCTGCATGTGTGCACACATGCCACATTGCTCAGCCCGGGCGTCTGTGTGACATCCACAGACTGGACACACACCATGCTGTGGGACATAGGTCCTGTGCACATCCCACAGGGGCACACTGTGTCACTAGTCATGTGATAGCTCCCTTGCTGGTAGGGTGACACAGACCCATGGTACCACCACAGCGGAAGTACTGTATAGACATACAGTTGACATCCACTTCTGCTGTTCAGTGGACACTACCATGGGGGGGTGACACTACTGTGTACATTGCACATGTGTTTACACACGGCCCTGCCGGACATCATTGTGGCACACATTGCACCTGCTACAGAACGTTTGGACATGGTTACTTGCTGTTCCCTCCATTTTGGGTACCTATTCTGCTACTACATTGTCCCATATGTGCAGGCCATACATATCTTGTTTATGTACATAACATTAGGCCATCCCTCCATCATGCATGCTATGCCTGTGATACTGTCTATGATTTCTGAACATATCCATCATGACAGCTTTGCATTACACATAATTGACATAGTCACCCCTACTGCGTGGGATACGTGCACGTCGTGCGCACATTCCATATGACATCGACGGTATATGCCCATGCACATGTGTGCTGTGACACTATACATACATGGCCTATCCCCTGCTGTGGGGCTTCATTGTTCGATATCCACTGACAGCATCGGGCGGGTGGTGGCATTGTTCTGTGTTTGGAATCCCTATGGCGGACCTTGGGTTATCACGCCTGTGTACATGTTGTCCCACTGCTGTGCACACGTTGTCCGCAGTCGCTGGTATGCTCCGCTTAGCATTACATGACCACCTTTCACCACTCTCTGCCTAATGGACAGGTATCTTTACTTACACACATCGTTCACATACAGTGCAGATTAGTCATACGTATCATGTGTTACACATCAGTACATCTCGTGGGTTCGACATACCTTTCCGCCTTCGCTTCTGTATTCGCCAATATCTTCCTCTCAGTATTTTCTTCGATAGCGTTTGTGTTCGCTAGAACATACGGTTTGAATATCCAGGAGTCTTCCTTTATTCGCCGTCACCTGAGGCATGTGGGTTCATCACGCCAATAGCTGTTCCTCGGTGTGTACTTATGCGCATATCACTGGTGATCCTCCTCCATTCGTACTTTACCCGAAACTAGGCCATGGTTCATTCCTCGTGTGGCCGTTAGTTATTTGCACTACCTTCGTGGGGATGGTATGTATTGTATAATGTTTGTGTGACTGCATACGCTATGTGTGGTGTCAGGTACATTACGCTGTGGTGTTAGCCGTGGATTGTGTGTGTTGGGTATGGTATTCTGTTTGACATGTGGGTGTCCGTGTCCTGGCGGCGTCTGTCGATGGCATTGTGCATTCAGATGTGTAACATAGCTGTTATATTCCTGTACACAACGGATGTAAGGATGCATCAGCTGCTGCTAGTGTTTCCCACGCGGCTTGTTGCGGGTATGCCGCTGTCATTGACTGCCTGTATGTTTTTGCTACGGTTTTAGCTGTTATCCCTTTGATATGTGCGATGGGGTATATCTGCGGATGTGGGTGACGGGTACGGGGTGTGGGTCTTGCATTTATACATACAAGATATGCTTGTGTGTGTGCTCCATTCCTGCTTGGGGAGCTGCAGGTTACCTGTCTGTTGTTCTGGGAATGTTTGTTTTGTTGATGTCGTGTGGTGTCGGTATCGCCTGCATGTGTGCTTCCTGCACGTATTCCTCCTTCACATCGGTTATATATCTGCGGATGTTCGTCCGCGCCTACTATCCATTGGCATTTTGTCACTGATAGTTACGGTGATTGTGGTCCTATACTTGGGACGGCCTGTATGCTACCGTAGCCTCCTATTCGTGGTGCCGCTTGTTTACTTAACGGTCGTGGAACACACAGCGGTATTTACGGACCGTAAGTGTTCACGATCGGTGCCGGATAGCACATTCGTATTTTCGCCGTACATGCCTGATGCTGTGTAACGCTGCCGACGATCGTGTTGAGTCTACCTTATGGCCGCCATACATACGGTCATGGTTTGTACATGTGTCCTTTGCATCTCCTGTTGGCTATGGCCCTGTGGTACATTCTGGGACATTTCCGCTTTGCATCGCTTTTACGCCGCCACGCATAGCCACTGAGGAGATGTCAGTACTACTTTGTGGGTACTGCTGTACATACGCCTATGGTTCCTGTACTGTATGCCTACGCATGTTATTACACTCCGCCTGTGACATGTCACCTACATACACATTTTACAGTGGCACACACATTACACACACACAGCGGAACACACGACAACCTCACCTCACACATACACATATTGCCGCCATGGCTCTCAAC
The DNA here is from genome assembly GCF_019279795.1 of Protopterus annectens. Classification (NCBI taxonomy): domain Eukaryota; kingdom Metazoa; phylum Chordata; order Ceratodontiformes; family Protopteridae; genus Protopterus; species Protopterus annectens. Next base: position 1,512,605,812 of record NC_056743.1, read on the forward strand.
CTTCTATTTCCAAAATGAGGAACACACACATTAGTAATGTGGAACAAATGGGCATAATGTGGAACACATACTAATGGCATAGTAACAACTTCAGCTAAGTAGGTCATAGGATGGTTAAAATATGCTGATTTACTTACAATGAAGAACCTTTAATGAATTACTATGATTAATTTCTATTTACCAGGATGTCATTTAAATACATTCCTAACAATGGATGTTTGACAGACATTTTCAATGTGGAACTTTGAGGAACTGCGAGGAACATGAACTGTTTTAGACCCCAAATGAGGTACGCCTCATAATGACGACACTTCACTGGTATGCTTGCCGCCGACCGACGGTTGCACACAATACCTACGTTGGCGCATCGCGGCGGCGCGTATCTCCGCACTCATATCCTATGGATATGACACACATATCCCGCTACTGTACCGTGGACTGGTGATCATCCCGACACGCGGATATGTATTGATGCAGGTTGACATTTCCATGGCTGGCGTTACCTGCTCTGCCCACCCTCCCAGATGATCGGGTTGTCGGTCACTATGTTTACCATGTGGAGATTTCGCCTCTTACTTATCTGTGAACTTGCATCCCTGGGTTCCATATTAACCTGTTGTACTTTATATCTGTGTATGCGCATATATTTCTACATGTGTACTGATATCTATTTCCGTATCTGTGTATGCACATAAGTACATATGTGGTCGACTTGCGGGCGATAGTGGCAGCATATGGCCACGCCGTGTGCTGTAGAACCGCGCAGTGAGGTGTTGGCGTTCCATGCTCTGCTGGCTATTGGGTGTGCAGTGTTTGGGCGGTGCCTTTGTTGGAGTCACACATAGGTCCGCCATACGGTACACATTACGGGCGGACATGTTTGTGTGGCATCCATTTCACTGTGTGTGCAGGTAAGGAGGTGTCAGTCCATGGGGCCTACACTGTCAAAGTATGTGCTATCGTTCCCTCTTTGCCAGGGCATAGGCATATTGGGTACGCCCGCCTACCTACTGGGGCTGGCACAGCGTGTTCATGGCGCTGAACGCCCTGTGCCTGTGCTTGCCTTGGCAGTTGTGGCGGGCTTGGTGGCCCTACACCATTATGTCCCTGCAGCAGCTGTTTCCGCAGAATCATATTGTGTAGCATACAACATACTATGAATATGTGGGCACATGTGCCTGGAGAGTACTGCAAGGCTCCACCGGATGTATCCAAGCACCGGAACCGTGATTTCAACATCCCAAACACACGCTCTATGATTATTCTGGTTTGTGCGTGTGCCTCATTATGGCGTTCTTGCATGTGTGTGTGTGCATTTCTGATGGGTGTCATCAGCCACGGCTCCAGTGCATAGCCAGCATCCCCACAAGGTGACCTTGTGTGATGTCCCCTGGCTAATACCTGATACAGCTGTGAGGCATGCCAGATATGGGAGTCGTGGAAGCTTCCAGGGCTGCCAGCACACACATCCATGATAATGCCCTGCGCATTGCACACGACCTGGCAATTGATGGAGGGGTATCCCTTGCGGTTTATGTAGCGTCTACCCTGCTCCCCGGATGGTGACTTGATTTCTATGTGCGTACAGTCGATCGCACCCACTTCCAGCGGGTATTGTGCCACACGGTGGAAGCGGCGATATTGCTAGCCAACTCCTCCTGAGATCTGGGGAAGTTTATATACTCATGGGCATGTCGTAACATGGCATCCAGGAACTGGTGTAGTACCCTAGATGCTGATGCCTGTGAGATACCCATTATATCCCCGGTTGGCCTTTGAAAGGTACCTGTAGCCAGTATTCGCAAGCTCACACATACCTTTGTGTCCACTGGGATGGGCTCCCTCTGTTGTCTCTTGTTCTCAGGTGGCCGCACAGCTCCACTATTTGCTGTAATGTGTCCCTGTCCACCCTGTAGCGCTCTACTATCTCCAGGTCTTGCAGCCCCTGGTAGGTCACCCTTGGTCTGAACACTCTCCTTCTCCTGTGAGGCCTACGGTAGTTGTCGGCACCATCCTCCGCAACTCCGTCTGTCTCTGCCACATACCTATGCATCACGGCCATGGCGGCACCCACCATATACATATTAAAAGTTCCCGTGTGTTTACACCCTACGGTGCGGCGCTTGGGAAATCGCTGTGTGTTGTGTGCATTCACACTTTATACTGTTGTGCTGTATACCCGGTGATGTCATTGGGTGTGTCTGTGCAGTCGTATCCATGGATTATTTTCGGTGTTTTACGGTTGCAACTGCAACGGTATTGCCTTTAGTGTTACATTACAGTTGCCTGCATTGGCTTAGCTTTGCATCTTACATTACTGCATCCTGCAGGCACATGGCATATGATGCATTTTATCTGCAGCCGCAGTTATACTACCTCTGTACTTGGCTGTGCTATTTCGGTTCTTTGTTCTTTGCATTTCTACTACATCCCCTACTATCTTTGCATTCATATGCCTCCCCTTTCCCGTTATGCAGGAGTCTGCATACAGAGTTGTTGGCTGCCGCCGTTTGCCCTTCCTGGATTGATTGGTGTTGATTGCTCATTACGGCTCCAATTACACTGCTTCCGTGATTTCCTCATATTCTCCGCATTACCTTCCTATATCCGTGGTTGTTGACGGGAGGCCGCCACATGACTGGGTTGGGGAACATAGTCATCCTCGTGCACATGCATCTGTGCGCGCATTATGTACTCTCAGCGCATCTATTTCCTCACACAACGGTCCTGCTGCTGTGATGTGCATTGTACAGCCCAGGTTTGCTGGCCTCCAATATGCTTCCTCCTACAGTGGCACACCCCTCTGCGATTGACATGTATCTCATGTAGGCCACTCCTCGGTGTAGTACCGCTGCCGCTTGCTCCATCCTTACACCGCCAGCTTTGCGATTCACTATTATCTGCCTCATTTGCATGGCATTGACTGCTAATACATGGTTACAGCGCCGAACACTGCCACCACTCCTTGACAACCCTTGCGCTGGGGTTGAGGCTTTCCATACATACTATGGTGTGTGGTGGCTGTACAGCTGATGTGTATTATACAGCTCTTTTGGGACATTGTCATATTATTTCATTGCTTTGCACCTTCTGTACACATATCCGGGGGTTCTGCTGTGGTTTCTACGCATACGACATTTTTGTCATTATTTACAGTTTGTGCATGTTTTCTTTGGACATTCTCGGTGCCTTTCGCTTTGGCATATTGCACCTGTATGATACCTGACGCTGACAGCCTTCCGTTACTCCTTGGTCATGTTTGGGTAAATGTAAACCGTTTTTTTCGGTTTACATTGCCGTGCCCTTACGCTACGCATGCCCCACTTCGTGAATCGCTATTTGCCTTCATTTGCATGGTGCAATACCGCACACAGTGTGATTAGCATACCTACGCCGGGGGCGGCGCAGGTCCAGCGCATGCCGGTAGTGCACGTGGGATTGCTTCATACCTGAATCGCTCGGTGGCCATATTTGGCTTTATAACGCCGACGCTATGCTGGCGCCTGGCGCAAGGTTCATGAATCCCGGGGTCAATGTTTTCATCGAACTGCAAAATGTTCAAAATCTAAAATGTGCCACAAATCTTTCAGGATATTTGGTTTTGACTCTAATACACCTTTGTATTTAAAATCAGTATACTTTGCCAAGGGTTCTGTCTTGGGTCCTTTGGCTGAAACTATTGGTCTCAGTGGGGGATCATAGGTGTATTTGTGAATTTTTGGGATACCAAAAATGGATGCAATCCTTAGTTTCACAGCATTAAAGTACTCCCACTTTTCATGGTCCATATCTGCATAATCATATCCAAAAGCAGAAAATCCAACTTGACATACGTAATATTAATTTCATTGAGGGAAATACTCTTGTAAGTCACCTCATTAGATAGAAGCTGGAACATTTTGGCAGAATAATCTAAGCTATTCATTATCACAATGCCCCACCCTTGTTTTGTTTCATAATCCATAAATGACAATTGTAAACTAAGTTATTCAAGTTAACTCTTTCCTCATGGGTCATACTGTCAGAATATGATCCTATTTGCTTGTATATATGACCTCTGCAGTTCTTGTAATGTGTTTTATGTTTTTCATGGGGATAACAAACAGAAAATTGAGAGAAAGGGTCCAAGAAAATTTATATGACATAAGAAAAAACAAGTCCACTAATGCTTTATATAGACATAGTTCTGAGTGCCCTAATTTTGAGAAGTTTTTGTTTTTCATCATCAACTGGGTAGTGTTTTCAAATTTCTTGAGTGACTTGGAATACACTTCTGGAATACAAAGAGTTAACTTTGCAACTGAGACTTAATGCCTTGGTTGCCCCAGGCATTAATGATGCTTTGTCCTTGTTTTGTGTTTTGAGAAAGAAGGCCAGTAATGTGTGAGCCTTGGCACTTTTTATCATTGATTTTAACATGTTGTTTCTTTTAAACATTTTAACCTTCCATAGTGAAACATTTATGTGATTTATGTACCTTTTAACATGTTTTCTAACCTGTGTATACTATTTGCATGGAATGCATCACTATTTTTATCTAGATTCATCCTTATTTATTAATGTTAGCCACAGCACTTTAATCTGGAGTTGATGTGACATCATTTAGCTTATGTTAATTTCTGCCTCCTGATAGGTTGTAGCCTTAGTTTTAAAGTACATCAATAATGGCAGCTGTTCACTCTGAGGAAGTCTTTCAAACTGTTAAGATATAAAGCACTCAGTTCATCTACATTTTTATTCTAATTTATTTTTAATAAAAGAGTCATCTTCTCTAGCTGGTCAGTATCCATTTTTTATTTTTAGATCGTGGTTGTTTCAGTTTTTATTTTCATTTAATAGTAAAGAATATGTTAGTAATTTGGATAGAAAAATGTTTTGTATTGTATGGATTATATGGAATGAAAGACTGAAGGAGATTATATTTAATAGAAAGTGGATATTATCAAACATAATATGGAAAATCAAATGGTGGTTATGGAAAAAGGAGTGGGGGTCTATACAAATATAAACTTTTGCTAGTGGTGGAGGAATGTAAATTTAATATAATTTTTGTAAATATCTAAATTGTATATAGCTGTAAAATAAAGGATCCCTGCTTTTTTCATTGCGAGTAGGAGCATTTTGTGATCACACTTCCTTTTTCTCTTCCTGGCACAGAAGCAGCTAGGAGAAGCAGGAGAAGTAATGGAGGAGGGAAAGAGCTGTAATGCTGCTGTTGTTGGAGATGGTGCAGATGGTGTCCTATGTGTTGGACAGAGTACTGCTCAAGATTCAGTGGGGTGTACAAGTAGTCAGCGTTTAGCTGACTTTAAAGATTGTGAATTTAAGGAGGTCATGGTTAACAAAATTGCATCTGGAGATCTGCCTGATGAAAAACTTGTTTATTTGATGAATAATGGTGAGCTGAGAGAGGATTCCAAGGTTTTGTGCTCTGACATGCTGGACAAGATTTTTGGAGTGGAGAGTGAGATGGTCAGAAAAGGAAAGAAGCGTTAGTTGGATAAATATGATGATGGTGGAAAACGATCTGGAAAAGCATCCACTGATGTGATGGGAATGACAAAAGGTGCTGTAAATTACGTTAAAAATAAGAACAAAAGTTCTGGTAAAGATAAGAATGAAGAAAGAAGAGGCTATAGACAGCTATTTTGTATTGGTCAATTTAGTGTTGCCTTTGGGGTTTGAAGCAAAAGGCATTCGATCCTTGATTTATTTAGGCAAATAATATATTTGTGACTTGTCATTTGAGCTGGAAGAGTTAAGGGACACATTTTTGTTTCACTGTGAAGCAAAGAAAGATTGTTACCTGTGGAATTAGTTTTCTGGGCAAGGGACTCTTTTAAGGAAACAAAGTGCATGTTTAGTTCCAGACTGATGAAATTGAGTTATCAGATGATAAAATTACTTTTCATTAATGTGTTACTCAGTTTCTAATATTGTGAAAATTAAAGATGAAAAGGGTACTTGGAATGGGAGTGGGTGGATGTTATTTTTAAAATATGAAAAAAATGTGATACATATTGATGGTAATAGGGGAACAGTTATGTATATGGGGCAGCCAAAAGCCTGTTTTTTGTGTGGGAATTTTAACCATTTCATGAATGAATATTTGAAACTTAGATGTAATCAATATGGTGGAAGGTCATATGATCCCTGGGATTCAATAAACTCTGTGTAGGCTTCTCACGAATTTATGCGTGTACATGGTGATGAGCAGTGAGCAGCAGTGCAAATTAACATATTCATGCCGTGGACTACATTTAAATGTAAACAATTGAGGTTTCGTGGCTGGCAACAGTGTTGCAGGCCAGGAAACCATATAAAGCAACACAGATAGCAAACCTGGTTACCTCAGGTTAGCAGGATTGTGCTGAATGCCACAGCGATTACCAGAGCTTAACATGAAAGTTATGTATATGTTGCAAACACAGTACAAGACAGTACAGTGCAGAATATTCTGAAATTCCATTCCAGGCATTCTGTACAGAAGTTGTGTACATTGTCTGTAAGGGTACATAAACTGGATGTAAAATAAACAGTCAGGGGAAGTGTGTATATTGAATAGGGATACACAAATGAATTGTAGGAATGAACACAGGGAAAAAGGATAGGTGAAATAACCTAATGTAACATAACACTGCTTTAAAGTTAGTATTAAGCAGATAATCACAAATAATTGAAAGTTTTTGAAGAATTTCCAAGAGTTAGGTGCTTTTTTATATATGAGAGTCCTACTTTAGTCATAAAAAGAGGGAAAAGTCTTAAGGATTTTTTAGATGTTATGTAAGAAAGGGTTAAAACATGGCTAATGTTTTGGGTCATGTGACTTGAGCAAACTATAAATGTGAATTTTGTATGTGTGACAACCAGGTTTGAAGTTCTTTGTGAATGAAAGTGCTTACCGGTTGTTTTTTGTTTTACTAAATATTGGGTGTTTTATTGTCATTCGAACTGCGTATAGGATCATATTGTTGTCATCATGCATGTCCTCGATGACCTCTTTCAGGACATCTAACAAATGTAACAGAAATGATGTAGCATTAACTCACACATGTCTGTTGCACACAACCGGGATATTACTAGTGTCCATTTTGAGAAGGTCCATTATGACATGTTGGTCTACCTTATAGATGAGGACAGCCAGGCTGTGTCTGTTCTTGCATGCATGTATTAAGTGCTGTGCCCCCCAGCTCAGATGGATGCATGTTGATGTACACCCTTCTACAGGAACATAGTATGTGTGGAGGGTGTGTTGAAGTGCGTATTCAACCTTGTCAGAAAGGTGTATGGGCTAAGTCATGCTATAGGTGACCCATGATGTTGTCAGAGCTCATTGATTCTGTGTAATAGGCCTGGATGAAGGTAAGACAGTGCATACTGCCTATCTTGATCTGGCCTAGGGTTTGGATACAATCCCCCACTCGGGTATCATTGAGAAACTCTTCCAGCTGGGGATTAACATTTATGTCACTAGATGGGTAACCAATTGGCCCACTGACAGGACACATACTGTGAAAGTTGGTGAATTAACCTGCACCAGTAAAGCTGTCACCATTGATGTACCCCAGGGATCTGTGCTGTTTACTGTTTGGAATCTATTTCTTGACAGTTCAGGATAAAGTATACAGCTTTTGGCTTACCATGTTTGCTGATTCTTGCATATTGGATGTGATCATTTTGTCCACCAATGATGCTAACATACTACAGGAGGGGCTAACACAGACAAATAATTGGTGACAAAGCCACATGGTAAAAATAAATTCCAAAAATGCATCTTTATTTTGGCTTTCTGCAATGTGGAATTCCCTGCTAATTACAGCATTGATAACACTCCCCCTGTGCTGAAACCTAGTGATGCAAAACTTGGGAACACACATAGATAGCAATCTGAACTTCGACCACCAAGTGTCCACAGTGGTATGGCAAGGCTACAGTGTGCACATCATATATCATGCCATCATGTTCAGATCTGAGGATTATATAACAGCACTGAACTTGACCTTCATCAGAGCACTGATAGAGTATAATGCTCTCTTTTGCACGTATCTCACTAGACACCTGCAGCAACTGGAGAGACTAAAGGAGTTTCCCTCCAAGAAAACACAGGGCTTACAAACCATGCCATGATGTTTGTGGATAGACTGAAAGCCCTGTCAGCATAATCTGTATTGTATAGGATGAGGTGACGTCTGTCTATCCTCCAGGCCTGTTTCTGACCCTGCCTTGGTGGGGATAGTGCACATCCATAAATCAGATATAGCTGATGACATCAGTAGTGTCTGGTGAGGAGAATATGGTAATAGCAATGTCCTGCATGCTGATGTAAAAGGCTGTCTCTAATGTCAAGCAAGCAAGCAAGTGCAAAAACACACACACACACACACACACACACACACACACACACACACACACACACACACACACACACACACAACAACTGACTGCAATGAGAACAGAATCCCTACCTAAGTACAATGACTACAGAACTCTGTATTTAAGACAATAGCCACAGTTCAACTCTGATTTGGAGTGTTTCAGACAACACTTTATAGGTGATGACATCATCATCAGTGTCTGGTGAGGAGAATATGGTAATAGCAGTGTCCCACATGCTGGTGTAAAAGGCTCTCTCTAATGTCAAGCAAGTGAGCAAACACACACACACACACACACACACACACACACACACACACACACACACACACACACACACACACACAGCAGTTGACTGCAGTGAAAACAGAAACCCCTAGCTATCTAAGTACAGAGACTACAAAGCTCACTACTTTAAGCAAGCACCATGGCACAAGTCTGACTTTTCCAATGCTGTAAGGCAACCTATAGTGGATGACATCAGCACTGAATGTTTGAGAGAAGATATTGGGAGGCCTGCGTGAAATGGATGTGTAGGCATGTGAATGTGTCAAAATACTGTCAATCCATGGAATTGAAGTGGTAACTGTAGGATACACACTAATGCTCTTCTGGATAGATAGACATGCACACATACCCCAGTTGACTGTAGTGAGAACAGAACCTCTTACCTATCTAAGCACACAGGGTACAGAGCTCAATACTTTCTGCAAGCTCTATGGCATACGTCTGACTTTTCCAAGGCTGCAGGATAACTTATAGTTGATGGTATCAGCACTGAATGCTGGAGAGAAGATGTTGGGAGGTCTGCATAAAATGGATGTGTAGGCAGGTGTAAGTGTTAAAATACTGTTAATCCATGGAATTGGAGTGGTAACTGTAGGAAACACATTTATACTCTTCTGGCTAGACACACACACACACACACATACACACACACACACACACACACACACACACACACACACACACACACACACACACACACACACACACACCCCAGTTGACTGCAGTGAGAACAGAACTCCCTGTCTAAGTACATAGACTATAGAACTCAGTACTTTATGCAAGCACCATGGCAAAAGTCTGACTTTTACAAGGCTGCAGGACAACTTATAGTGGATGACATCAGCACTGAGTGTTGGAGAGAAGATGGGAGGCCTGCATGAAATTTATGTGTAGGCATGTGCAAGTGTCAAAATATTGTCAATTCATGGAATTGGTGTGGTAACTATAGGATACACACGTATGCTCTTCTGGCTAGATAGACACACACACATGCACACACACACACACACACACACACACACACACACACACACACACACACACACACACACACACACACACACACAACACTCCAGTTGACTGCATTGAGAACAGAACCCCCTACCTATGTAAGATACACAGACTACAGAGCTCAGTACTTTACACAAGCACCATGGCACAAATCTGACTTTTACAAGGCTAAAGGACAACCTATAGTGGATGACATCAGCAGTGGATGTTGGAGAGAAGATGGTGGGAGGCCTGAGTGAAATGGGTGTGTAGCTGTTTTCAACTGTGAATATAGTTCTAGTTCCACATGTTACCAGATTGATCTGCATGGTATATCACACAAAATGTCTTATTAATTTATGTAGTGTAGGTGATATATTTGTCAAGAAGTACTGAGAGACCAGGGTTGCATTGCATGGGGGGAGGTAGCACATGGCTGCATTGCAAATATCTGACATATTCTTAGATAGGGCCTTCATTTTGTTATGTTTCCACATGTGCTTTCATGGCATGAACAATAAATGGAAAATGAATAGCACTAATACATGCTAATATTTACTTTGCATAGCTTAATGTTGAGCAGCGGGTTTGCACAATGGTAGACAAAGTGTTTTCACATGCAAGATACATATTTCCACTGCTTTCCCTGTTTGCACATAGTTAATCAGTGCACAGATGTGGGACTCATTGCAAAAATTCTGAGAGTTAGTATTCAGTGTGTGAAACACACCTGCTGCTTAGCTGACTCTGTGGCAGCAGGTGTAAAGGCATTGACACATTTCTTTTTGAGCCCAGATAATACTGAGCCAAATCCAGGTGTATCTAATACTTTTAAATAAACAGTGATAATGCAATGGCATTGTTTTTGATACTACAGTCAGCATGTGTTACTGTGTACTGACGTAACACAGAGTGGTTAAGCGGCATTGCATGGAGGTAACCACACCATTGCGGAGCCACTCACCATTGCTTAGCATTGGTGTGTGATGCTAAATTCCAAGCAAACACAGAGGCTAAAAAGTGAAAGGATCCATTGCTTTTTTATTACGTATGTTTGTTGTATGTGATTCTATTGTTTGACCAGATTATAGGTGTTAAAATGAGGTAGATATGAAAATGATGAAATGGGGAGCAAGCAGAGGAAAGAACAAAGAGAAAGAAATACAGGTATGTGCAGGAGGTAGGTAGAAAGAACCATGGCTATCCATTTCTTCAAAGTATAAACTGAAAATATGTATAGAATATTTGCTGAATTTGGACTGTCACCTCCAGAAAGAGAGGTGACAATAACTCAATCATGTTGTATAGCCAATTGGACCGAATCAAGTGTGTTAAGAAGGCATGTGTGTAAAATGGAGAGCTATGTTTTTGTGGGACAGGTGCCCGTATTTTTTTAACTCAGTAAGAGAGAAATGCTGGGTAAGAGATGTAGGTATTTATGGGTCAGGTAAGTTGGGTAGGTGAGGAAGCAAATGCAAACAAACAAGACAAATAAGACAAGACACAGGGACAGTGAGGGATACAAAAGGTTGGGGAACATCATGATTGGGGTGAGGGAGGGGACAACCCAGTCTCATACCCATCAAATATGGAGACAGACTCTAGTCTTCACCCTCTGGACTGTCATCACTGTCCACTTACTCTGCTAGAGGCTGGAGTACTTGAAGTCTTCTCTTCCTGTGGACCATGAGGGATAGCAGCTTTCCATCCAGCATAGGTGTACACCAGTGGTGCTGTGCACAACCCTATGCATCAACAGTGGCATCTCCTGGCAGGTGATGAAATCCTCACCTCCATCTGTACTCCCAGAGAGTAGCACAGCACCAGCTACTGGGGCAGTACTACCTGAGGGTGCAGGTAGTGCAGGGGCAGCAGATGCAGTGCTGCTAATATGGGTCCCAGATGTGCTGGGCATTGCTACCAGAGCTGGAGGAGTGGGGATAGGCTGATCCACTGAGGCTGGCCTACCTTGCTGTGCTTTGAAGCATTTAGTGATTTGTTGCAGATGGAGGACATGGAGACATTTTGATGACACATAATATTTATTTTATTATTTATTTATTTTAGTTTACATTTGTTGACCGAGCTGGTCCAACTGGATTTGAGTCCATTTTCAGTAGACAGTAGAGTAATAATAGAGAATAAAAAAGAGATAAGGGTTGGAGTGTGAGAAAAAAAGATACAATTAATACTTAGTACCATCATATGTGACATACAATGCATTATCACAATACATACATGCAGCTCTGTCTTATCTCTCTGTGTTCAGTGCTCATTCTTGTGTTATCTGAGCAGTAATCTGTGACATGAAGTCTGTCAGGCATTCTATATCATTGTCCTTAAATTGTGTGAGCATATTAAATGGCAACAATATACAGTTGTCAACTAATGAAGGGGAGGTTGGATGTTAATGAACAGAAACTGTGAAATGTGTGCCACTTACATTTAAAACCTTGATATAATTACCTCTACACTTTATAAGTCTAACCTGGCTGACACTCCCACTGGAGGTATGGCAGTCTGCATTGCTGCTCTGTTCTCCTTCTCCCTACCAGTAATTACTCACAATTGCAATCCATTAGCAACAAACACTGAGGCAGTGCCTGCATTATGTTTAAATCTGATATACGGAGCCAAGTATTTGGGATTCAGCAATTCTAATGAGTTCACAGTTGATTTCCATCTTCACTGTGCTCACAGCCCTGAATCTACACTGTAAAAAAGGCAACTGTGTAGCTAGGGGACCTGGAGGTGAGGCGACTTGTTTTTGTGGAGAACAGAGAAGAGGCTATTACTTTGGGATATATCTGCAAAGAAGACTACTGACCTTGAGAAGATATGCTTGCATTTTTCAGCTATATACCACATATGCTGACATGTCATTAAGCAAAATCTGTTTATATATATATATATATATATATATATATATATATATATATATATATATATTCATTAGCAAATGCTACTTGTATCTGTATGCATTACTTAGGAGTGTACGGGTCTATATTATCTCAGCGAACACTTAAAATAGCTTAACGCTGTTTAATTGACCCAATAAAGTCAAAATCCTAAATCCTGAACACATGGAACAGCGATTTTTTCCCAAGGAAAAAAATCATTAGGCCATGTTTGGGACTTTGCCATTTCCTCTACTGTAGTGCAATCCCGGAGTTGGTATATTTAAGTGGGGGTGGGGGGGGGGGGTTGGAGATGAAGCCCTCCACTTTATTTTGTGTTTGGATTTCTTTTTTAACAGATCAGTGATTTTTTTCCCTGGGGAAAAAAATCGCTGCTCCTTGTGTTTGAGATTTAGGGATTTTGACTTTATTGGGTCAATTAAACAGCGTTCACTGTTTTAAGCATTCGCTGAAATAATATAGACCCAAGTGTACTGATGGCATGACCTTGTTTGTCAGGGCATTTCACAGGTATACTTACTTGGCAATAGTTTAAAATGGAATGTTCTTTATTAAATCTGTAGACATGTTTCAGGGACAGTTCATTTGATAGCACTATTAGCATTTCACTGATGATTTGTTAGCAAAATGTATCATTTGCCTGTTCTTTTGGAGGTGGGACAGCAAAACTGAATTTCTGTTTTGGCACAATCAAGAATATGTTGCTATAGTTACTCTCCTTGTTTTGTATCCAGACTTGTTTTGTGTGTGTATGTAATATGTTACAACTACATAATTCCTGTTTTTTTATATTTCAATATCTTGACTGTTTTATGTTTCTACAGTGGATAATAGGGAAAGGTTACCTTTTCTGTTCTATCGGGAAACAGAAATTTTTAGTCATGTGATACTTATGTGTATTATCCATCTGTTGTATTTTAGGTGACCTATGACTATGGCACCCAGGTGTCTCAATCCCCGAAATCCTCCCTTCAGTAACCCTGAGTATCGGTCATTGTGGAAGCTTTTAGTTGACATGTTGCCTTTCTGCTTGAGAGTGGGGATGTGAAGATATGTCAGGCAGAATGCAAATTTGGTAACAGATAGTTGCTGATGTGAATGCAGTAAGTGGCCACAGCAGGACATTTGATCAGGTGTACCATAGGGCCATGGACATGATCTCATCTGTAAGGAGCACAGCAGCTGCAGTAGTCTGTGATCAGATGGGTAGTGAGGGGGCCTGCTACAGAGCCACCACTATCAGCAGATGAAGTATTCCTGTCCACTGTCAGGGATCCAGACAGCTCCCAGGAAAGTGCAGAACAGCATGTCCTTGACATTGGTGCTGGTGTTTAGGAACAGCAAGTATGGCCCAGGAGGAGCTTGCCACCATGCTTATGTATCTAAATTGTTAAATACTCTTGTACAGTAAAATATTGACAGCAATATGTTAGTTCTGTTTAACAACAAATTGGTTTGTGGGGGGGATTATAGATTGCTACACTTAACACATTCTGACTGATTACACATGGGCTTAGGTTGAACTTGTTACCTAAATTATTGTTAAAAGTATAGTTAATGGATACATAAAGAGCAAAGAGTTTAACCTCCTGTGTTACTGTTAATTGTGATGATGTCCTTAACTTCAAGAATCATTGTCCATGGGAAGCATAGCACCAACTGCACACGGTAAGCCAAATATATTCTTTAAAAACAAAAAAAAAAGCCCATGTAGTGGTGTAGTTCTAAAAGATGCAACTGCCCAGAAATGTAAAACCACATGCTTTATTGTAGCAACAAGTTAAGTGCTTTCATCCCTATTTGTCTGGGACTTCATCAGAAGAATAAAATCTTTAAGTTTCCCCATTTAATAACATAAAATAACAGTCACATGACAGTTAATTGATATTAATCAAGTTAATGGCATCTACCACAGGCTCAATTTAAGACACAACTACCTTCTTATCAAAATAATACGTTCAATCATAACAAAATTGCCATAAAATACTGACTGATGAACAATCTAATAAAATATCCCTAAAAGGAAACAAATATTAGACTCCTTTGTTGAATAAATAAAAGATGATTAAGTAAATAATGAAATTAGAAACTGTATTAATATATCTACAAACCATAAATAAACCTAAATATAACCATGTCTAAATCTCTAAAGCTCTCTTCCTTAAAACACACATAAGATTTAAATAAGAGAGGTTTAGAGATTTAGACATGGTTATACTTAGGTTTATTTATGGTTTGTGGATGTAGTAACATAGTTTTGAATTCCATTATTTACTTATTAATCTTTTATTTATTGCTTCCTTGCCATGGTATTATGCCATACTTATAATTCAACAAAGCAGTTTAATAGTTTTTCCATTCAAGTTTTACATTTCTGGCCAGTTGCATCTTTTAGAGCTACACCACTATGTGGGCTTTTTTGTTTTTATTAGTGTTTTTTGGCTACATGGAATATGCTATTGTAGTTACCAAATATCTTCTTTGCCAGTGGGGATGAGCAGTTCAGAGAAATATATCATTTTTTTCTGTATGTGTGATGTGGGTGTCAGGACTGTTGTGTGTATTGCTGTACTGTCTGTAGTAGTGGTGCAACTGTTACTTTATTAGCATACATTTGACTATAGTAGTGTAGCTATTCATTTCTTTCCTGTGTTTGTTGCTTATTATCACAGGTGATCCTGACAGTGGAAGTGTAGGACTCTTACCACCTGATGTCAGAGTATCGGCAGATTCTGATGATGATGGTGGCCAAATAGAGGCACAGTCGGGGGGGTCCAGAGGTTGAATCTGTCACTGAGGTTGACATTCACCCAGCCCCTGTAATTCCATCAGACACAGCCAATAGGTCTGTGCCATCCCATTCCAGTGAGCCCTCAGATATTGGACAGGTGGAGGGTGTCTATCAGGGAAGTGTGGTTACTGCGACTACAGTGTCTGTTGACTCTGGCCATAGCCAAAGTGTGGGCGAGGTGCCATGCAAGAGGGTTGTTAGGGGTGCTCAGAAGTGCCCTGCTGTCCATCCTCCACCTGATCCAATTGTGTCTTCCCATGCCACTTGACATATGTTTAGGGCCATAATGGAAGCACAGGCACATTCCCATAGGTCCTCTGGAGAAATGCTCAGGGTTGTAGATGTGGCACAAGCTGACATGCATGACTGCCTCCACCATGTTGCCGATTCAATGGATTGGACGAATGACACATTGGAATGGGTGGTGTCTGAGATAGAATATCTGCTGGGAGGGGGACTGCATCCTCAACTGTGTAGGTCAGCCACATCATCTGCTGTTAGCCAACATGGCCATGCCCGATCATGTTTCCATAGTGGCACTACTTCCACTGCTTCGTCAGTGGTTGAGATGCCCACACCCAGATGTAGCAGACAATGGTGTAGTGGTCCTGGGCATCCTCATGAGGGGAACTCATCCAGCAGACATCAGTCACATTCAGGTAGCAGCAGTGCATAACAGTCAGGCATGAGTGTCGAAGAAGGCAGGAATGTGGCACTGAATTGAGAGAGCTGGCAACAGTTAAAACAATACCCTGACCCCATGTAGAAAAATGTGAAAAAGGGAGTTGATGATTGTAGCAAGGTTAGGGACTACAGTAAAAGTTGGAACTACTAATGTGTTAACTGCTTGTAAATCTTGTACAAATCTATAAGTGTTTTTCCTGGTTTCTTGACTGGTAAGACAGGCATATTACATGGACTTTGAGTTGGGACTGTTATACCTTGGAGTAATATAGAAATGGCAGGTCTGATTCCTTTTTCTGCTTCAGCCAACAAAAGATATTGGACTACCATAGGCAGGTAATCACAAAGTTTTAAGATTATTTGCACAAGTCTTCTATGAGCCCCTTCATTTTCATAGGTAGTCCAGAGCTCTGGAGCTACTGTAGACATAAGCACTTTATAATCATGGTTTAACATTGAAAGGGCCTATATGAAGTTGGGTCTGATGGTTCTTTACCATCTTTAGGTATTACTGCCACCACAGCTTTCTTCCGGGATATTGGTGCTTCCTCTCCTTTTAAAATACCATTAAACAATCCCTCCAGATCTTAATCTCTTTCATCCTTCCTAGCTTCTAAACCTCCACAGGAATACCATCTATTCCTGTCTATTCCTGGAGACTTTCTTCCAGATTGATTGTACGTCAATGCTTTTATATCATCTCCTTTTATCTTAACTGTTCATTGTTGAACCTCATCTTCATAAATATTGCCATTTGTGCTCTTTCTTTATTTCCACATGTCTCTGCTTTGTACAATTTTTTATAGAATTTCCAAAATATCACTAACGCCTGTGAAGGATCTCTTGTTATTGTCCTTATTGGCTTTCTAAAGTTTGGCACAACCCTTTCTACTTTCTGTTGCCTAAGTTGTTGTGCTAAACATTTTTGTGCTTTGGAGTTATCAAAAAACAGTTGCTTAACAGCAATCTTTCTGACCTCATGTCTATCATCCAGATTCTCCCTTATTTTTCTTTAATACTCTGCAGTTGTACATTGTCTTGTTCTGTGAAATGCTCTTATTCTGCAATAATTTAACCTCTGTCAGCCCCTCTAAATAATTCCTGTTACTTCTTAACCATATCTCTTTTTCTTTTTTACTCATATTTTCAAACTACATTTTTATTTTATCCCACTCACTAACTATAACTTCTAAAAAAATTTCTATTATCCACAATAACTCTCAAATAATATCCACTGTCCATTATTTAAGTTCTTATCTAACAGCAGGCAGTCTACTAACTTTTCTTCTGCTCTTTTTCTTCTCTGAGTATATTATCTGATATATATATTGTGCTTGGTTAACAATTCCATGATTGCCTAAACTTTGTCAATTTAAGCAAACCTTTTTAATCTGTTCTTGAATTGGAGGTAATAAGCCTTTGAAAAAAAACAGCCTACAACACTCTGGGTGTCGCTCCTTCCATAGGCTCTGGATGTCCTAAAAAGGCTTTGCAAATATATATCATTAGATTCGTTTTCTTTCTACACAATGGCTTTAATTCTTACCCAGTGAAGTGTTTGGGGTATGCTATAGTAATAGCATTTAATAAGTTATTTCTAGCAGGAAGAAATCTGCTGTCTTTGTGCTTTGAAGTGTTAATGTCTATACTGGATTTTTCTCATATTTTTCTGGAAATGTCAGAGGGTGTTAAGTCTTTCATACTGCTCCCAAGTCTTCAGCTGTTGGGTTTTGTAATTGTACATGTCCTTCTAGTATTTTGGCATATTTAGCAGAGTATGTTCAAACTGGGCGGGAGAGAATGTACAATGGTTTGGAAATCCACTCCAGCCCACAGGTGGTACTGCCCTTATAGCTGACTTGGCTTCACTGTCCCAAGTGCTGCAGGATTAGGTATCTCTCTTAAAGGGTGCATTTGTTGTAGTTGGAATGTCATTATCAGTGGCAGAATCAGAATCTGTTTTTTCCTCTGCGTTTTGTTTAGAAGAGGGGAGTCCACCGATATTCTTCACCATTAATACTGGAAACTATGTAACAAGTTGTTTGAGCTTATTTAGGGTATTAATTTTCAGTGGAGCGTTTTATTAGAAAATCATTTTATTTTTCCTACATGATTTGTACTAGCTCAGTGTCTGTGTTTATGTTTGTGATATAATTGTTTTATTTATTGGTTATTCTTATTAACATTTCATCTGATTGCACAGTGGTAGATGGTGGTTGTAGCTGTTGTCTAAGTCTGGTATTATAAACTTACCCATGGGGATGAGGAAAAGTACTGGAAGTAACTTGTGTCATGTCTGGGGAAGTAGTAGGTGTTTTGGCAAGGTGTACCTTCACATGCCCTCTTGGAGAGTGAATAAGAAGCAGGTTAATCATAAGGTAGAACAGGGGTGGATGGGATCAGAAGTCAGTCATCATTTGAAGATCCTGGCTGCATAACTACTAATTTTTCTAATTGCCTTAAAGGATACAAACCCTAGGAACAAAATTTTTGCCTGTACATTTTTGTAATGATTTGACTCTTCTATTAGCTGCCTGCAGCTGTGAATTTAATCTAGCTGAATTATATTTTAACTTTTAACTATAGATTCCTTTTCCTTATTTTTAACTTCTTGCCAGTCATTAAAGGCTGACCAGCAAGAGCCTGGCACTTTATTCCCTTTCTGTTTCAGTTTATTTCTAAGATTTTCTAAAATGTTTTTATCAAAAGTCAGCTTTTCCGGCAATTGTAAATCTCTATCATTTTGGTGAGCTCAAATCATTTTACCAAATAATTACAGCTATCTTTACCTTATTTATTAAACATATGCTTGTCTGAAGTCCCATACTCTGGATCATTTAAAACACCTGCTCTGGCACCCATAATAAAACCCACTCTCATAACAAAGGAATATATATAAGATTATGATTATGAACTCACTCTCGTACCAATAAGAAATCCTCTCTGTTCCTTTATTCTTTTTGTTTTGATTAGAACCTGCTCTCATACATGAAAAAGATTATCTGTCCTTCTGACAAGGATACTCTGTCCTTGTTATTTCATGATTAAAGCCCAGTTTCACACAATAAAGAAACTTGTGTTGTTATTTTAACTGATTCGCTATTTCTTACATACAATTTCCCCACTCTCATACAATTTACCTGCTCACATACAATTGCATCTAATGTAGAGGTTGTTAGTAAAGCTTACCTGTAGAGACTACAACTTCTTCCGAATGAAATTATGTACTGGCGCAAAAGAAACCTGCCCAACAGAAAACCTGCCATAGTGAGCCCAATGGCAATTTCTGGAGAAGCAGCACATAAACAACTTGAAAAATCCAATACTTCATGGCACCAAACTGTTGGTACAAACTAACTTTCACAGAGCACAGTTAAGCAGAGAATAATAATCTCATTTATTGCAAAGAATGCTTGTAAGTGTCAGATTAGGAAATTAAGATCCTGTCTATCTGAACTATAAAAAAACTTGATTCATTTATACCATTTTGATCAAATACAACATTATCATAAAAACTAAAATATTGCCACTGACCAATTAAAAATGAATACTACAGCAATAATTTTGCTAAGATCTCCTGACTTTCTATCTGTACCTCTCCATATTAGGGACAAGTTCCAAATTCCAGAAAAGAACTTTCTACACTTGCCATGTTGGCACTTTTTAAGTTGGCAGGAAATAAATCATCAGAAGCAGACAAAAGAAACAGGAATTCATTTTGAAATGGAAACATATTTAAAAGACAAACACCACATTTTTCCTTAATTTTACACTCCTCCCTTCACAAATGAGACCAACTATAAAGTCAATTGTTAAAACCAGTAATCTTGTGTTGATATCTAGGCATCATTTTGGGTGAAGGCAAAGTACTGCTGAAGAACAGTGTCATTCCTACATCTAACATGCCCATAATAAGTGCCATCATTTTTCTCTACATGACCCTTTTGTTGGAGCACCTTAGGTCATTCTCATTAGGCCATCAGTAGGTTGTAGTCATATTTATATGGTTTATGGACCTTAGGCCCATTGTGACATCATGGAGTCTGGTACCAGACAAACAGTTTGCTGTCATCCTGTTCTTGTCCAGTCTGTTGAGTGTGGAATGCACATGCCTACCTAAAGAGTCACTTATGACTAAAACATTTCCTGTAGGGAAGCAGACTTATGGTCCTAGGACTGCTTTTGTGGTGACTCTTGGGTGAGCAATGTGAATGTGTAGTATGTGTGACTGGAAAGGGAACAGGTGTTTCATTGTGTACTGAAGGCTGGGATCTTAGGAGGGTTTGGTTATTTGAGTCCATTTTCAGTAGACAGTAGAGTAATAATAGAGAATAAAAAGAGATAAGGGTTGGAGTGTGAGAAAAAAAGATACAATTAATACTTAGTACCATCATATGTGACATACAATGCATTATCACAATACATACATGCAGCTCTGTCTTATCTCTCTGTGTTCAGTGCTCATTCTTGTGTTATCTGAGCAGTAATCTGTGACATGAAGTCTGTCAGGCATTCTATATCATTGTCCTTAAATTGTGTGAGCATATTAAATGGAAACAATATACAGTTGTCAACTAATGAAGGGGAGGTTGGATGTTAATGAACAGAAACTGTGAATTGTGTGCCACTTACATTTAAAACCTTGATATAATTACCTCTACACTTTATAAGTCTAACCTGGCTGACACTCCCACTGGAGGTATGGCAGTCTGCATTGCTGCTCTGTTCTCCTTCTCCCTACCAGTAATTACTCACAATTGCAATCCATTAGCAACAAACACTGAGGCAGTGCCTGCATTATGTTTAAATCTGATATACGGAGCCAAGTATTTGGGATTCAGCAATTCTAATGAGTTCACAGTTGATTTCCATCTTCACTGTGCTCACAGCCCTGAATCTACACTGTAAAAAAGGCAACTGTGTAGCTAGGGGACCTGGAGGTGAGGCGACTTGTTTTTGTGGAGAACAGAGAAGAGGCTATTACTTTGGGATATATCTGCAAAGAAGACTACTGACCTTGAGAAGATATGCTTGCATTTTTCAGCTATATACCACATATGCTGACATGTCATTAAGCAAAATCTGTTTATATATATATATATATATATATATATATATATATATATATATATATATATATATATATTCATTAGCAAATGCTACTTGTATCTGTATGCATTACTTAGGAGTGTACGGGTCTATATTATCTCAGCGAACACTTAAAATAGCGAACGCTGTTTAATTGACCCAATAAAGTCAAAATCCCTAAATCCTGAACACATGGAACAGCGATTTTTTTCCCAAGGGAAAAAAAATCATTAGGCCATGTTTGGGACTTTGCCATTTCCTCTACTGTAGTGCAATCCCGGAGTTGGTATATTTAAGTGGGGGTGGGGGGGGTTGGAGATGAAGCCCTCCACTTTATTTTGTGTTTGGATTTCTTTTTTAACAGATCAGTGATTTTTTTCCCTGGGGAAAAAAAATCGCTGCTCCTTGTGTTTGAGATTTAGGGATTTTGACTTTATTGGGTCAATTAAACAGCGTTCACTGTTTTAAGCATTCGCTGAAATAATATAGACCCAAGTGTACTGATGGCATGACCTTGTTTGTCAGGGCATTTCACAGGTATACTTACTTGGCAATAGTTTAAAATGGAATGTTCTTTATTAAATCTGTAGACATGTTTCAGGGACAGTTCATTTGATAGCACTATTAGCATTTCACTGATGATTTGTTAGCAAAATGTATCATTTGCCTGTTCTTTTGGAGGTGGGACAGCAAAACTGAATTTCTGTTTTGGCACAATCAAGAATATGTTGCTATAGTTACTCTCCTTGTTTTGTATCCAGACTTGTTTTGTGTGTGTATGTAATATGTTACAACTACATAATTCCTGTTTTTTTATATTTCAATATCTTGACTGTTTTATGTTTCTGCAGTGGATAATAGGGAAAGGTTACCTTTTCTGTTCTATCGGGAAACAGACATTTTTAGTCATGTGATACTTATGTGTATTATCCATCTGTTGTATTTTAGGTGACCTATGACTATGGCACCCAGGTGTCTCAATCCCCGAAATCCTCCCTTCAGTAACCCTGAGTATCGGTCATTGTGGAAGCTTTTAGTTGACATGTTGCCTTTCTGCTTGAGAGTGGGGATGTGAAGATATGTCAGGCAGAATGCAAATTTGGTAACAGATAGTTGCTGATGTGAATGCAGTAAGTGGCCACAGCAGGACATTTGATCAGGTGTACCATAGGGCCATGGACATGATCTCATCTGTAAGGAGCACAGCAGCTGCAGTAGTCTGTGATCAGATGGGTAGTGAGGGGGCCTGCTACAGAGCCACCACTATCAGCAGATGAAGTATTCCTGTCCACTGTCAGGGATCCAGACAGCTCCCAGGAAAGTGCAGAACAGCATGTCCTTGACATTGGTGCTAGTGTTTAGGAACAGCAAGTATGGCCCAGGAGGAGCTTGCCACCATGCTTATGTATCTAAATTGTTAAATACTCTTGTACAGTAAAATATTGACAGCAATATGTTAGTTCTGTTTAACAACAAATTGGTTTGTGGGGGGGATTATAGATTGCTACACTTAACACATTCTGACTGATTACACATGGGCTTAGGTTGAACTTGTTACCTAAATTATTGTTAAAAGTATAGTTAATGGATACATAAAGAGCAAAGAGTTTAACCTCCTGTGTTACTGTTAATTGTGATGATGTCCTTAACTTCAAGAATCATTGTCCATGGGAAGCATAGCACCAACTGCACACGGTAAGCCAAATATATTCTTTAAAAACAAAAAAAAAAGCCCATGTAGTGGTGTAGTTCTAAAAGATGCAACTGGCCAGAAATGTAAAACCACACGCTTTATTGTAGCAACAAGTTAAGTGCTTTCATCCCTATTTGTCTGGGACTTCATCAGAAGAATAAAATCTTTAAGTTTCCCCATTTAATAACATAAAATAACAGTCACATGACAGTTAATTGATATTAATCAAGTTAATGGCATCTACCACAGGCTCAATTTAAGACACAACTACCTTCTTCTCAAAATAATACGTTCAATCATAACAAAATTGCCATAAAATACTGACTGATGAACAATCTAATAAAATATCCCTAAAAGGAAACAAATATTAAACTCCTTTGTTGAATAAATAAAAGATGATTAAGTAAATAATGAAATTAGAAACTGTATTAATATATCTACAAACCATAAATAAACCTAAATATAACCATGTCTAAATCTCTAAAGCTCTCTTCCTTAAAACACACATAAGATTTAAATAAGAGAGGTTTAGAGATTTAGACATGGTTATACTTAGGTTTATTTATGGTTTGTGGATGTAGTAACATAGTTTTGAATTCCATTATTTACTTATTAATCTTTTATTTATTGCTTCCTTGCCATGGTATTATGCCATACTTATAATTCAACAAAGCAGTTTAATAGTTTTTCCATTCAAGATTTACATTTCTGGCCAGTTGCATCTTTTAGAGCTACACCACTATGTGGGCTTTTTTGTTTTTATTAGTGTTTTTTGGCTACATGGAATATGCTATTGTAGTTACCAAATATCTTCTTTGCCAGTGGGGATGAGCAGTTCAGAGAAATATATCATTTTTTTCTGTATGTGTGATGTGGGTGTCAGGACTGTTGTGTGTATTGCTGTACTGTCTGTAGTAGTGGTGCAACTGTTACTTTATTAGCATACATTTGACTATAGTAGTGTAGCTATTCATTTCTTTCCTGTGTTTGTTGCTTATTATCACAGGTGATCCTGACAGTGGAAGTGTAGGACTCTTACCACCTGATGTCAGAGTATCGGCAGATTCTGATGATGATGGTGGCCAAATAGAGGCACAGTCGGGGGGGTCCAGAGGTTGAATCTGTCACTGAGGTTGACATTCACCCAGCCCCTGTAATTCCATCAGACACAGCCAATAGGTCTGTGCCATCCCATTCCAGTGAGCCCTCAGATATTGGACAGGTGGAGGGTGTCTATCAGGGAAGTGTGGTTACTGCGACTACAGTGTCTGTTGACTCTGGCCATAGCCAAAGTGTGGGCGAGGTGCCATGCAAGAGGGTTGTTAGGGGTGCTCAGAAGTGCCCTGCTGTCCATCCTCCACCTGATCCAATTGTGTCTTCCCATGCCACTTGACATATGTTTAGGGCCATAATGGAAGCACAGGCACATTCCCATAGGTCCTCTGGAGAAATGCTCAGGGTTGTAGATGTGGCACAAGCTGACATGCATGACTGCCTCCACCATGTTGCCGATTCAATGGATTGGACGAATGACACATTGGAATGGGTGGTGTCTGAGATAGAATATCTGCTGGGAGGGGGACTGCATCCTCAACTGTGTAGGTCAGCCACATCATCTGCTGTTAGCCAACATGGCCATGCCCGATCATGTTTCCATAGTTGCACTACTTCCACTGCTTCGTCAGTGGTTGAGATGCCCACACCCAGATGTAGCAGACAATGGTGTAGTGGTCCTGGGCATCCTCATGAGGGGAACTCATCCAGCAGACATCAGTCACATTCAGGTAGCAGCAGTGCATAACAGTCAGGCATGAGTGTCGAAGAAGGCAGGAATGTGGCACTGAATTGAGAGAGCTGGCAACAGTTAAAACAATACCCTGACCCCATGTAGAAAAATGTGAAAAAGGGAGTTGATGATTGTAGCAAGGTTAGGGACTACAGTAAAAGTTGGAACTACTAATGTGTTAACTGCTTGTAAATCTTGTACAAATCTATAAGTGTTTTCCCTGGTTTCTTGACTGGTAAGACAGGCATATTACATGGACTTTGAGTTGGGACTGTTATACCTTGGAGTAATATAGAAATGGCAGGTCTGATTCCTTTTTCTGCTTCAGCCAACAAAAGATATTGGACTACCATAGGCAGGTAATCACAAAGTTTTAAGATTATTTGCACAAGTCTTCTATGAGCCCTTCATTTTCATAGGTAGTCCAGAGCTCTGGAGCTACTGTAGACATAAGCACTTTATAATCATGGTTTAACATTGAAAGGGCCTATATGAAGTTGGGTCTGATGGTTCTTTACCATCTTTAGGTATTACTGCCACCACAGCTTTCTTCCGGGATATTGGTGCTTCCTCTCCTTTTAAAATACCATTAAACAATCCCTCCAGATCTTAATCTCTTTCATCCTTCCTAGCTTCTAAACCTCCACAGGAATACCATCTATTCCTGTCTATTCCTGGAGACTTTCTTCCAGATTGATTGTACGTCAATGCTTTTATATCATCTCCTTTTATCTTAACTGTTCATTGTTGAACCTCATCTTCATAAATATTGCCATTTGTGCTCTTTCTTTATTTCCACATGTCTCTGCTTTGTACAATTTTTTATAGAATTTCCAAAATATCACTAACGCCTGTGAAGGATCTCTTGTTATTGTCCTTATTGGCTTTCTAAAGTTTGGCACAACCCTTTCTACTTTCTGTTGCCTAAGTTGTTGTGCTAAACATTTTTGTGCTTTGGAGTTATCAAAAAACAGTTGCTTAACAGCAATCTTTCTGACCTCATGTCTATCATCCAGATTCTCCCTTATTTTTCTTTAATACTCTGCAGTTGTACATTGTCTTGTTCTGTGAAATGCTCTTATTCTGCAATAATTTAACCTCTGTCAGCCCCTCTAAATAATTCCTGTTACTTCTTAACCATATCTCTTTTTCTTTTTTACTCATATTTTCAAACTACATTTTTATTTTATCCCACTCACTAACTATAACTTCTAAAAAAATTTCTATTATCCACAATAACTCTCAAATAATATCCACTGTCCATTATTTAAGTTCTTCTCTAACAGCAGGCAGTCTACTAACTTTTCTTCTGCTCTTTTTCTTCTCTGAGTATATTATCTGATATATATATTGTGCTTGGTTAACAATTCCATGATTGCCTAAACTTTGTCAATTTAAGCAAACCTTTTTAATCTGTTCTTGAATTGGAGGTAATAAGCCTTTGAAAAAAAACAGCCTACAACACTCTGGGTGTCGCTCCTTCCATAGGCTCTGGATGTCCTAAAAAGGCTTTGCAAATATATATCATTAGATTCGTTTTCTTTCTACACAATGGCTTTAATTCTTACCCAGTGAAGTGTTTGGGGTATGCTATAGTAATAGCATTTAATAAGTTATTTCTAGCAGGAAGAAATCTGCTGTCTTTGTGCTTTGAAGTGTTAATGTCTATACTGGATTTTTCTCATATTTTTCTGGAAATGTCAGAGGGTGTTAAGTCTTTCATACTGCTCCCAAGTCTTCAGCTGTTGGGTTTTGTAATTGTACATGTCCTTCTAGTATTTTGGCATATTTAGCAGAGTATGTTCAAACTGGGCGGGAGAGAATGTACAATGGTTTGGAAATCCACTCCAGCCCACAGGTGGTACTGCCCTTATAGCTGACTTGGCTTCACTGTCCCAAGTGCTGCAGGATTAGGTATCTCTCTTAAAGGGTGCATTTGTTGTAGTTGGAATGTCATTATCAGTGGCAGAATCAGAATCTGTTTTTTCCTCTGCGTTTTGTTTAGAAGAGGGGAGTCCACCGATATTCTTCACCATTAATACTGGAAACTATGTAACAAGTTGTTTGAGCTTATTTAGGGTATTAATTTTCAGTGGAGCGTTTTTATTAGAAAATCATTTTATTTTTCCTACATGATTTGTACTAGCTCAGTGTCTGTGTTTATGTTTGTGATATAACTGTTTTTATTTATTGGTTATTCTTATTAACATTTCATCTGATTGCACAGTGGTAGATGGTGGTTGTAGCTGTTGTCTAAGTCTGGTATTATAAACTTACCCATGGGGATGAGGAAAAGTACTGGAAGTAACTTGTGTCATGTCTGGGGAAGTAGTAGGTGTTTTGGCAAGGTGTACCTTCACATGCCCTCTTGGAGAGTGAATAAGAAGCAGGTTAATCATAAGGTAGAACAGGGGTGGATGGGATCAGAAGTCAGTCATCATTTGAAGATCCTGGCTGCATAACTACTAATTTTTCTAATTGCCTTAAAGGATACAAACCCTAGGAACAAAATTTTTGCCTGTACATTTTTGTAATGATTTGACTCTTCTATTAGCTGCCTGCAGCTGTGAATTTAATCTAGCTGAATTATATTTTAACTTTTAACTATAGATTCCTTTTCCTTATTTTTAACTTCTTGCCAGTCATTAAAGGCTGACCAGCAAGAGCCTGGCACTTTATTCCCTTTCTGTTTCAGTTTATTTCTAAGATTTTCTAAAATGTTTTTATCAAAAGTCAGCTTTTCCGGCAATTGTAAATCTCTATCATTTTGGTGAGCTCAAATCATTTTACCAAATAATTACAGCTATCTTTACCTTATTTATTAAACATATGCTTGTCTGAAGTCCCATACTCTGGATCATTTAAAACACCTGCTCTGGCACCCATAATAAAAACCCACTCTCATAACAAAGGAATATATATAAGATTATGATTATGAACTCACTCTCGTACCAATAAGAAATCCTCTCTGTTCCTTTATTCTTTTTGTTTTGATTAGAACCTGCTCTCATACATGAAAAAGATTATCTGTCCTTCTGACAAGGATACTCTGTCCTTGTTATTTCATGATTAAAGCCCAGTTTCACACAATAAAGAAACTTGTGTTGTTATTTTAACTGATTCGCTATTTCTTACATACAATTTCCCCACTCTCATACAATTTACCTGCTCACATACAATTGCATCTAATGTAGAGGTTGTTAGTAAAGCTTACCTGTAGAGACTACAACTTCTGTCGAATGAAATTATGTACTGGCGCAAAAGAAACCTGCCCAACAGAAAACCTGCCATAGTGAGCCCAATGGCAATTTCTGGAGAAGCAGCACATAAACAACTTGAAAAATCCAATACTTCATGGCACCAAACTGTTGGTACAAACTAACTTTCACAGAGCACAGTTAAGCAGAGAATAATAATCTCATTTATTGCAAAGAATGCTTGTAAGTGTCAGATTAGGAAATTAAGATCCTGTCTATCTGAACTATAAAAAAACTTGATTCATTTATACCATTTTGATCAAATACAACATTATCATAAAAACTAAAATATTGCCACTGACCAATTAAAAATGAATACTACAGCAATAATTTTGCTAAGATCTCCTGACTTTCTATCTGTACCTCTCCATATTAGGGACAAGTTCCAAATTCCAGAAAAGAACTTTCTACACTTGCCATGTTGGCACTTTTTAAGTTGGCAGGAAATAAATCATCAGAAGCAGACAAAAGAAACAGGAATTCATTTTGAAATGGAAACATATTTAAAAGACAAACACCACATTTTTCCTTAATTTTACACTCCTCCCTTCACAAATGAGACCAACTATAAAGTCAATTGTTAAAACCAGTAATCTTGTGTTGATATCTAGGCATCATTTTGGGTGAAGGCAAAGTACTGCTGAAGAACAGTGTCATTCCTACATCTAACATGCCCATAATAAGTGCCATCATTTTTCTCTACATGACCCTTTTGTTGGAGCACCTTAGGTCATTCTCATTAGGCCATCAGTAGGTTGTAGTCATATTTATATGGTTTATGGACCTTAGGCCCATTGTGACATCATGGAGTCTGGTACCAGACAAACAGTTTGCTGTCATCCTGTTCTTGTCCAGTCTGTTGAGTGTGGAATGCACATGCCTACCTAAAGAGTCACTTATGACTAAAACATTTCCTGTAGGGAAGCAGACTTATGGTCCTAGGACTGCTTTTGTGGTGACTCTTGGGTGAGCAATGTGAATGTGTAGTATGTGTGACTGGAAAGGGAACAGGTGTTTCATTGTGTACTGAAGGCTGGGATCTTAGGAGGGTTTGGTTATTTGAGTCCATTTTCAGTAGACAGTAGAGTAATAATAGAGAATAAAAAGAGATAAGGGTTGGAGTGTGAGAAAAAAAGATACAATTAATACTTAGTACCATCATATGTGACATACAATGCATTATCACAATACATACATGCAGCTCTGTCTTATCTCTCTGTGTTCAGTGCTCATTCTTGTGTTATCTGAGCAGTAATCTGTGACATGAAGTCTGTCAGGCATTCTATATCATTGTCCTTAAATTGTGTGAGCATATTAAATGGCAACAATATACAGTTGTCAACTAATGAAGGGGAGGTCGGATGTTAATGAACAGAAACTGTGAATTGTGTGCCACTTACATTTAAAACCTTGATATAATTACCTCTACACTTTATAAGTCTAACCTGGCTGACACTCCCACTGGAGGTATGGCAGTCTGCATTGCTGCTCTGTTCTCCTTCTCCCTACCAGTAATTACTCACAATTGCAATCCATTAGCAACAAACACTGAGGCAGTGCCTGCATTATGTTTAAATCTGATATACGGAGCCAAGTATTTGGGATTCAGCAATTCTAATGAGTTCACAGTTGATTTCCATCTTCACTGTGCTCACAGCCCTGAATCTACACTGTAAAAAAGGCAACTGTGTAGCTAGGGGACCTGGAGGTGAGGCGACTTGTTTTTGTGGAGAACAGAGAAGAGGCTATTACTTTGGGATATATCTGCAAAGAAGACTACTGACCTTGAGAAGATATGCTTGCATTTTTCAGCTATATACCACATATGCTGACATGTCATTAAGCAAAATCTGTTTATATATATATATATATATATATATATATATATATATATATATATATATATATTCATTAGCAAATGCTACTTGTATCTGTATGCATTACTTAGGAGTGTACGGGTCTATATTATCTCAGCGAACACTTAAAATAGCGAACGCTGTTTAATTGACCCAATAAAGTCAAAATCCCTAAATCCTGAACACATGGAACAGCGATTTTTTTCCCAAGGGAAAAAAAAATCATTAGGCCATGTTTGGGACTTTGCCATTTCCTCTACTGTAGTGCAATCCCGGAGTTGGTATATTTAAGTGGGGGTGGGGGGGGGTTGGAGATGAAGCCCTCCACTTTATTTTGTGTTTGGATTTCTTTTTTAACAGATCAGTGATTTTTTTCCCTGGGGAAAAAAATCGCTGCTCCTTGTGTTTGAGATTTAGGGATTTTGACTTTATTGGGTCAATTAAACAGCGTTCACTGTTTTAAGCATTCGCTGAAATAATATAGACCCAAGTGTACTGATGGCATGACCTTGTTTGTCAGGGCATTTCACAGGTATACTTACTTGGCAATAGTTTAAAATGGAATGTTCTTTATTAAATCTGTAGTCATGTTTCAGGGACAGTTCATTTGATAGCACTATTAGCATTTCACTGATGATTTGTTAGCAAAATGTATCATTTGCCTGTTCTTTTGGAGGTGGGACAGCAAAACTGAATTTCTGTTTTGGCACAATCAAGAATATGTTGCTATAGTTACTCTCCTTGTTTTGTATCCAGACTTGTTTTGTGTGTGTATGTAATATGTTACAACTACATAATTCCTGTTTTTTTATATTTCAATATCTTGACTGTTTTATGTTTCTGCAGTGGATAATAGGGAAAGGTTACCTTTTCTGTTCTATCGGGAAACAGACATTTTTAGTCATGTGATACTTATGTGTATTATCCATCTGTTGTATTTTAGGTGACCTATGACTATGGCACCCAGGTGTCTCAATCCCCGAAATCCTCCCTTCAGTAACCCTGAGTATCGGTCATTGTGGAAGCTTTTAGTTGACATGTTGCCTTTCTGCTTGAGAGTGGGGATGTGAAGATATGTCAGGCAGAATGCAAATTTGGTAACAGATAGTTGCTGATGTGAATGCAGTAAGTGGCCACAGCAGGACATTTGATCAGGTGTACCATAGGGCCATGGACATGATCTCATCTGTAAGGAGCACAGCAGCTGCAGTAGTCTGTGATCAGATGGGTAGTGAGGGGGCCTGCTACAGAGCCACCACTATCAGCAGATGAAGTATTCCTGTCCACTGTCAGGGATCCAGACAGCTCCCAGGAAAGTGCAGAACAGCATGTCCTTGACATTGGTGCTAGTGTTTAGGAACAGCAAGTATGGCCCAGGAGGAGCTTGCCACCATGCTTATGTATCTAAATTGTTAAATACTCTTGTACAGTAAAATATTGACAGCAATATGTTAGTTCTGTTTAACAACAAATTGGTTTGTGGGGGGGATTATAGATTGCTACACTTAACACATTCTGACTGATTACACATGGGCTTAGGTTGAACTTGTTACCTAAATTATTGTTAAAAGTATAGTTAATGGATACATAAAGAGCAAAGAGTTTAACCTCCTGTGTTACTGTTAATTGTGATGATGTCCTTAACTTCAAGAATCATTGTCCATGGGAAGCATAGCACCAACTGCACACGGTAAGCCAAATATATTCTTTAAAAACAAAAAAAAAAGCCCATGTAGTGGTGTAGTTCTAAAAGATGCAACTGGCCAGAAATGTAAAACCACACGCTTTATTGTAGCAACAAGTTAAGTGCTTTCATCCCTATTTGTCTGGGACTTCATCAGAAGAATAAAATCTTTAAGTTTCCCATTTAATAACATAAAATAACAGTCACATGACAGTTAATTGATATTAATCAAGTTAATGGCATCTACCACAGGCTCAATTTAAGACACAACTACCTTCTTATCAAAATAATACGTTCAATCATAACAAAATTGCCATAAAATACTGACTGATGAACAATCTAATAAAATATCCCTAAAAGGAAACAAATATTAAACTCCTTTGTTGAATAAATAAAAGATGATTAAGTAAATAATGAAATTAGAAACTGTATTAATATATCTACAAACCATAAATAAACCTAAATATAACCATGTCTAAATCTCTAAAGCTCTCTTCCTTAAAACACACATAAGATTTAAATAAGAGAGGTTTAGAGATTTAGACATGGTTATACTTAGGTTTATTTATGGTTTGTGGATGTAGTAACATAGTTTTGAATTCCATTATTTACTTATTAATCTTTTATTTATTGCTTCCTTGCCATGGTATTATGCCATACTTATAATTCAACAAAGCAGTTTAATAGTTTTTCCATTCAAGTTTTACATTTCTGGCCAGTTGCATCTTTTAGAGCTACACCACTATGTGGGCTTTTTTGTTTTTATTAGTGTTTTTTGGCTACATGGAATATGCTATTGTAGTTACCAAATATCTTCTTTGCCAGTGGGGATGAGCAGTTCAGAGAAATATATCATTTTTTTCTGTATGTGTGATGTGGGTGTCAGGACTGTTGTGTGTATTGCTGTACTGTCTGTAGTAGTGGTGCAACTGTTACTTTATTAGCATACATTTGACTATAGTAGTGTAGCTATTCATTTCTTTCCTGTGTTTGTTGCTTATTATCACAGGTGATCCTGACAGTGGAAGTGTAGGACTCTTACCACCTGATGTCAGAGTATCGGCAGATTCTGATGATGATGGTGGCCAAATAGAGGCACAGTCGGGGTCCAGAGGTTGAATCTGTCACTGAGGTTGACATTCACCCAGCCCTGTAATTCCATCAGACACAGCCAATAGGTCTGTAAAAACTTGATTCATTTATACCATTTTGATCAAATACAACATTATCATAAAAACTAAAATATTGCCACTGACCAATTAAAAATGAATACTACAGCAATAATTTTGCTAAGATCTCCTGACTTTCTATCTGTACCTCTCCATATTAGGGACAAGTTCCAAATTCCAGAAAAGAACTTTCTACACTTGCCATGTTGGCACTTTTTAAGTTGGCAGGAAATAAATCATCAGAAGCAGACAAAAGAAACAGGAATTCATTTTGAAATGGAAACATATTTAAAAGACAAACACCACATTTTTCCTTAATTTTACACTCCTCCCTTCACAAATGAGACCAACTATAAAGTCAATTGTTAAAACCAGTAATCTTGTGTTGATATCTAGGCATCATTTTGGGTGAAGGCAAAGTACTGCTGAAGAACAGTGTCATTCCTACATCTAACATGCCCATAATAAGTGCCATCATTTTTCTCTACATGACCCTTTTGTTGGAGCACCTTAGGTCATTCTCATTAGGCCATCAGTAGGTTGTAGTCATATTTATATGGTTTATGGACCTTAGGCCCATTGTGACATCATGGAGTCTGGTACCAGACAAACAGTTTGCTGTCATCCTGTTCTTGTCCAGTCTGTTGAGTGTGGAATGCACATGCCTACCTAAAGA
The DNA here is from genome assembly GCF_019279795.1 of Protopterus annectens. NCBI lineage: Eukaryota > Metazoa > Chordata > Ceratodontiformes > Protopteridae > Protopterus > Protopterus annectens. The sequence continues at coordinate 1,512,639,065 of NC_056743.1, forward strand.
GTCACTTATGACTAAAACATTTCCTGTAGGGAAGCAGACTTATGGTCCTAGGACTGCTTTTGTGGTGACTCTTGGGTGAGCAATGTGAATGTGTAGTATGTGTGACTGGAAAGGGAACAGGTGTTTCATTGTGTACTGAAGGCTGGGATCTTAGGAGGGTTTGGTAATTTGCTTCTTAATGACTTCAGTGTAAGTTATGGGCCTGTTGGTGTGTTGTGATTGATGTGGTGTTGTGCATATATTTTATTTATTTATTTATTTATTTGCAGTTGGTTAACCAGGATAGTCCATTGGGCCAAAAGAACACGTTTTCAATGGAGTCTTGGGGAGAAAAGCTCCACACACAGATTACACACAGATTACAGTGGTTTACATTTTAACAATTTCTGGTTATAAGACAGAACAAAAAATACTGAGGTTACAATCGAAAATAAAAGTTTTTTTTTTTTTTAGAAGGAGAACATTGCTCTAGTCGGATTAAGAATAAGTAGTTAGATGCAGTAGGCTTAGAATTTGCTAGATGCAACTAAGAATTTGTTTACTAGATGCAAATATGAATTTGCTACCTGGAATTTATGAGGTGGAAGACTGTAGGAAGTGGGGAATAGGTTATGAGGGGTGGGAGCAGGAGCATTCCCATGTGGATGTTAGATGTGAGTGGAGTGATTTTTTTAAAGGATGGGAGGCTAGTGATGGTACGAATTGTGGGAGGGAGGGAGTTCCATAGGCGTGCTAGGGAAAAGGACAGGAGGTTTTGTCCTGGGGGGGTGAAGGGGTCTGTAAACTTCTATTAGGTTTTGATTGGTAGATCTGAGAAGTCTTTGTGTGTGGTGCATTTTAAAGGTAGTAGAGAGGGAGGGACAGAGGGATGGCTGGAAAATGAGTTTGTGTGCATAGGTGAGCTGAGTATAGGAGAGGTAGTTGGGAAGCTCTAGCCAGTTTAGTTTGTGGAGAGGTGCACAGTGATGGGCTGATGATTTGTTGCTAGTGGCAAATCTGGCTATTTTATTAAAACAAGAGGACAGTTTTGTTTTGAGAGATGATTGTAGGTTTGTTAAAAGAGGGGCTCCATAAAGGAGGGAGGGTAAGAGAAATGTAGTAGAGAGAGTGAGCTTAGTAGCTGAAGTGAGGTATCAATTGTGTCGGTAGAGCATGCCAAGTTTTTGGTGGGTTTTTATTATGTTTAGTAGTAGATGGGAATCAAATTTAAGCTTGTCATTGATTTGGACTCCTAGTAGTTTGGTTTCAGATACCAGTTCAAGAGGTGTATTATTTTGGCTGGTGATGGAGAATAGTTTTCTATCAAAGGTATTGGTTTTAGAGGGGGTAAATATCATACGTTTTGTTTTAGCTGCATTGAGTGCTAGATGATTGTCTTTCATCCACTGTTCTGTGGTAGAGAAGGCATCTTGAGTCAGCTTTAAGAGAGTTGGGATTAGTGAGGCAGCACAGATGATTGTAGAATCATCTGCATATTGAATAATGTTAGCATAAGGGATTGAGCCGAAAAAATCATTAATGAATATATTGAAGAGGAGGGGGCCCAATATAGAACCCTGTAGGACACCTGTGGTGGTGTTGAGGAAGGAGAAGGTGGCTTTTTCCACTTGACAGCTTGTTGCCTGTTGGAGAGATAGTTGGTGAACCAATTGAGAGATGAAAGTGATAGGTTTAGGTTAGATAGTTTAGTAAGGAGTAGGTTATGAGAGATAGCGTCAAAGGCCTTAGAGAGATCAAGTAGAATGGTAGATACAGTGAAGCCAGAATCTCTAGCTTTATTCACAGTTTCAAGGAAGGATAGGAGGGCAGTCCTAGTGCTATGATTGGGTCTGAATCCGTGTTGGATAGGAGTTAATAGGTTGTTGTCTAAGAGATAGGGAAGGAGTTGAAGATGGATACATTTCTCTAGGATTTTTGAAATGGGAGAGAGGATGGCAATGGGCTGGAAGTTAGTAATATTAATATTGTTGCCTCCTTTGTGCAGGGGAATGATGAAAGCTTTTTTCCAGAGTTGTAGAACAAGACCTTTTTGGATAGAGCGGTTGATTAGGATACTGATTGGGAGGGCAATGGCTTCAGCAGCTATACTGAGGAAGTATGAGGGAATGTTATCAGGGGCATTGGTGCATGGTTTTAGCTTCTGCAGGAGTTTTTAATGGTAGAAGTAGGGAATAGGTTTAGTGGAGAATGGAGGGGGTTGAGAGGGTGGGGAATGAGAGAATGAAGATTGAGGGGGTGATGGGAGAAAAGGAGTGGAAGTAGGAGGTGGATTGTTATTAGAGAAGGAAGAGGTTAGTTTGGAAATAGAGTCTATGAAAAAAGAGTTGAATTGGGTGGCAAGATCAATGTCTTGTACATTTAGGCAAGGGATTGGGTTTTCAGTTGTACCAGGTTTTAAGAGGATAGTTATACCTCTCCAGAACTTTTGTGGGTTGGTTTTACAGTTGCTTTGAAGTAAGGAGAAGTAGTTTTGATGGTCTGCTGTGATAAGCTTTTTAACTGAGTTACGAAGCGTTTTGTACTCATTGAGGGTAGAGGTAGATTTGTTCCTTTGGTAACTTGCCCAGGCTTTGTCTCTAAGTCGCAAGGTAGTTAGTGTGTTTTTTGTTAGCCAGGGGGTGGTTCGTTTTTTATTCTTTTGGTTTTTAAGGGAGCATGAGTATCTAGAAGATTTAGGAAAGTAGCATTAAAGTGTGCGATTGCATTTTCCAGGGGTAGAGTTTTTAGGGGGTACCAGTTAAGTGATTTTAGGGAGTCAGAGAAGGCTTCTGGGTTGAATTTTCTTTGGCATTGCCATAAAATACTGACTGATGAACAATCTAATAAAATATCCCTAAAAGGAAACAAATATTAAACTCCTTTGTTGAATAAATAAAAGATGATTAAGTAAATAATGAAATTAGAAACTGTATTAATATATCTACAAACCATAAATAAACCTAAATATAACCATGTCTAAATCTCTAAAGCTCTCTTCCTTAAAACACACATAAGATTTAAATAAGAGAGGTTTAGAGATTTAGACATGGTTATACTTAGGTTTATTTATGGTTTGTGAATGTAGTAACATAGTTTTGAATTCCATTATTTACTTATTAATCTTTATTTATTGCTTCCTTGCCATGGTATTATGCCATACTTATAATTCAACAAAGCAGTTTAATAGTTTTTCCATTCAAGTTTTACATTTCTGGCCAGTTGCATCTTTTAGAGCTACACCACTATGTGGGCTTTTTTGTTTTATTAGTGTTTTTTGGCTACATGGAATATGCTATTGTAGTTACCAAATATCTTCTTTGCCAGTGGGGATGAGCAGTTCAGAGAAATATATCATTTTTTTCTGTATGTGTGATGTGGGTGTCAGGACTGTTGTGTGTATTGCTGTACTGTCTGTAGTAGTGGTGCAACTGTTACTTTATTAGCATACATTTGACTATAGTAGTGTAGCTATTCATTTCTTTCCTGTGTTTGTTGCTTATTATCACAGGTGATCCTGACAGTGGAAGTGTAGGACTCTTACCACCTGATGTCAGAGTATCGGCAGATTCTGATGATGATGGTGGCCAAATAGAGGCACAGTCGGGGGGGTCCAGAGGTTGAATCTGTCACTGAGGTTGACATTCACCCAGCCCCTGTAATTCCATCAGACACAGCCAATAGGTCTGTAAAAAAACTTGATTCATTTATACCATTTTGATCAAATACAACATTATCATAAAAACTAAAATATTGCCACTGACCAATTAAAAATGAATACTACAGCAATAATTTTGCTAAGATCTCCTGACTTTCTATCTGTACCTCTCCATATTAGGGACAAGTTCCAAATTCCAGAAAAGAACTTTCTACACTTGCCATGTTGGCACTTTTTAAGTTGGCAGGAAATAAATCATCAGAAGCAGACAAAAGAAACAGGAATTCATTTTGAAATGGAAACATATTTAAAAGACAAACACCACATTTTTTCCTTAATTTTACACTCCTCCCTTCACAAATGAGACCAACTATAAAGTCAATTGTTAAAACCAGTAATCTTGTGTTGATATCTAGGCATCATTTTGGGTGAAGGCAAAGTACTGCTGAAGAACAGTGTCATTCCTACATCTAACATGCCCATAATAAGTGCCATCATTTTTCTCTACATGACCCTTTTGTTGGAGCACCTTAGGTCATTCTCATTAGGCCATCAGTAGGTTGTAGTCATATTTATATGGTTTATGGACCTTAGGCCCATTGTGACATCATGGAGTCTGGTACCAGACAAACAGTTTGCTGTCATCCTGTTCTTGTCCAGTCTGTTGAGTGTGGAATGCACATGCCTACCTAAAGAGTCACTTATGACTAAAACATTTCCTGTAGGGAAGCAGACTTATGGTCCTAGGACTGCTTTTGTGGTGACTCTTGGGTGAGCAATGTGAATGTGTAGTATGTGTGACTGGAAAGGGAACAGGTGTTTCATTGTGTACTGAAGGCTGGGATCTTAGGAGGGTTTGGTAATTTGCTTCTTAATGACTTCAGTGTAAGTTATGGGCCTGTTGGTGTGTTGTGATTGATGTGGTGTTGTGCATATATTTTATTTATTTATTTATTTATTTGCAGTTGGTTAACCAGGATAGTCCATTGGGCCAAAAGAACACGTTTTCAATGGAGTCTTGGGGAGAAAAGCTCCACACACAGATTACACACAGATTACAGTGGTTTACATTTTAACAATTTCTGGTTATAAGACAGAACAAAAAATACTGAGGTTACAATCGAAAATAAAAGTTTGTTTTTTTTTTTAGAAGGAGAACATTGCTCTAGTGGGATTAAGAATAAGTAGTTAGATGCAGTAGGCTTAGAATTTGCTAGATGCAACTAAGAATTTGTTTACTAGATGCAAATATGAATTTGCTACCTGGAATTTATGAGGTGGAAGACTGTAGGAAGTGGGGAATAGGTTATGAGGGGTGGGAGCAGGAGCATTCCCATGTGGATGTTAGATGTGAGTGGAGTGATTTTTTTAAAGGATGGGAGGCTAGTGATGGTACGAATTGTGGGAGGGAGGGAGTTCCATAGGCGTGCTAGGGAAAAGGACAGGAGGTTTTGTCCTGGGGGTGAAGGGTCTGTAAACTTCTATTAGGTTTTGATTGGTAGATCTGAGAAGTCTTTGTGTGTGGTGCATTTTAAAGGTAGTAGAGAGGGAGGGACAGAGGGATGGCTGGAAAATGAGTTTGTGTGCATAGGTGAGCTGAGTATAGGAGAGGTAGTTGGGAAGCTCTAGCCAGTTTAGTTTGTGGAGAGGTGCACAGTGATGGGCTGATGATTTGTTGCTAGTGGCAAATCTGGCTATTTTATTAAAACAAGAGGACAGTTTTGTTTTGAGAGATGATTGTAGGTTTGTTAAAAGAGGGGCTCCATAAAGGAGGGAGGGTAAGAGAAATGTAGTAGAGAGAGTGAGCTTAGTAGCTGAAGTGAGGTATCAATTGTGTCGGTAGAGCATGCCAAGTTTTTGGTGGGTTTTTATTATGTTTAGTAGTAGATGGGAATCAAATTTAAGCTTGTCATTGATTTGGACTCCTAGTAGTTTGGTTTCAGATACCAGTTCAAGAGGTGTATTATTTTGGCTGGTGATGGAGAATAGTTTTCTATCAAAGGTATTGGTTTTAGAGGGGGTAAATATCATACGTTTTGTTTTAGCTGCATTGAGTGCTAGATGATTGTCTTTCATCCACTGTTCTGTGGTAGAGAAGGCATCTTGAGTCAGCTTTAAGAGAGTTGGGATTAGTGAGGCAGCACAGATGATTGTAGAATCATCTGCATATTGAATAATGTTAGCATAAGGGATTGAGCCGAAAAAATCATTAATGAATATATTGAAGAGGAGGGGGCCCAATATAGAACCCTGTAGGACACCTGTGGTGGTGTTGAGGAAGGAGAAGGTGGCTTTTTCCACTTGACAGCTTGTTGCCTGTTGGAGAGATAGTTGGTGAACCAATTGAGAGATGAAAGTGATAGGTTTAGGTTAGATAGTTTAGTAAGGAGTAGGTTATGAGAGATAGCGTCAAAGGCCTTAGAGAGATCAAGTAGAATGGTAGATACAGTGAAGCCAGAATCTCTAGCTTTATTCACAGTTTCAAGGAAGGATAGGAGGGCAGTCCTAGTGCTATGATTGGGTCTGAATCCGTGTTGGATAGGAGTTAATAGGTTGTTGTCTAAGAGATAGGGAAGGAGTTGAAGATGGATACATTTCTCTAGGATTTTTGAAATGGGAGAGAGGATGGCAATGGGCTGGAAGTTAGTAATATTAATATTGTTGCCTCCTTTGTGCAGGGGAATGATGAAAGCTTTTTTCCAGAGTTGTAGAACAAGACCTTTTTGGATAGAGCGGTTGATTAGGATACTGATTGGGAGGGCAATGGCTTCAGCAGCTATACTGAGGAAGTATGAGGGAATGTTATCAGGGGCATTGGTGCATGGTTTTAGCTTCTGCAGGAGTTTTTAATGGTAGAAGTAGGGAATAGGTTTAGTGGAGAATGGAGGGGGTTGAGAGGGTGGGGAATGAGAGAATGAAGATTGAGGGGGTGATGGGAGAAAAGGAGTGGAAGTAGGAGGTGGATTGTTATTAGAGAAGGAAGAGGTTAGTTTGGAAATAGAGTCTATGAAAAAGAGTTGAATTGGGTGGCAAGATCAATGTCTTGTACATTTAGGCAAGGGATTGGGTTTTCAGTTGTACCAGGTTTTAAGAGGATAGTTATACCTCTCCAGAACTTTTGTGGGTTGGTTTTACAGTTGCTTTGAAGTAAGGAGAAGTAGTTTTGATGGTCTGCTGTGATAAGCTTTTTAACTGAGTTACGAAGCGTTTTGTACTCATTGAGGGTAGAGGTAGATTTGTTCCTTTGGTAACTTGCCCAGGCTTTGTCTCTAAGTCGCAAGGTAGTTAGTGTGTTTTTTGTTAGCCAGGGGGTGGTTCGTTTTTTATTCTTTTGGTTTTTAAGGGAGCATGAGTATCTAGAAGATTTAGGAAAGTAGCATTAAAGTGTGCGATTGCATTTTCCAGGGGTAGAGTTTTTAGGGGGTACCAGTTAAGTGATTTTAGGGAGTCAGAGAAGGCTTCTGGGTTGAATTTTCTTTGGCATTGTGTAGTGATGTAATTATGAGTAACTTGTAAGGGAGAAGTAAGACACCAAGCGAAGATGGGAAGGTGATCGCTGAGGGAGTCAGGAAGAGTTCCACTATCAGGTTAGTAGTAGGGGTGAGAGACTAGGATCCAGTCTAGGATGCTGCCACTAGTGAAGTCTTTAGAGGCCCTAGTCGTGGAGTTGATGAGTTGAGAATAGTTATACAGGTTGATGTTTAGGGAGTGTGCAGGGGACTGAATGGAGGACCAATTAATGTTGGTGTCTCCCATGATAATAGTTTCATTAGAGATATTGGTAGAAAGCCAGGAGAAGATATCTTCAAGTACTGAGATATTGTCTCCAGGGGGAATGTAAAGGGAGGCTATGCATATATGTTTGTGTTTGTTTAACTGAAATTGAGCTACTATTAATTCTGTGTTGGCGAAATGGGGAATGGCTTTATTATAGGGAGTAATGCATAGGGAGGATGAGTAGAGCTACTCCACCTCCCTTTTTTTTGGCTCTGTCTGTTCTGATGATGGAGTAATTAGGTGCTACTATTTCTGCATCTTTTATATGAGGTTTTAACCAGGTTTCAGATATGGCTAAGATGTCTGGTTTGTTGTGGAGTAGCCAGGCATGTAGGTTTGGAATTTTGTTAGCTAAGCTTTGTGCATTAAGAGATGCTAGTAGGATGGATTTAGATGTTGAGGAGGAGGTGTTTGGGCCTGGGTTAGGGTGTATATCTCCAGATAAGAGTATGGATGTTAGAAGTTGGATTATGTAGTAGAGGTGTTTGGATTGTTTTGCTTGAATGATGTGTGTTGAAAGATTTGTGAAGGATATGGAGGGTAGAGTGGGTGTTGAGGTTTTATAAGGAGAGATTAGTTTGTAATGAAAACATAGATTGTGGTTGATGGGATATAGTGCAGGAGATATTGAGATGAATGAGTAGGAGTGTGATGTATGGAGTGAGCAGGCTGTGTGTAAGAGTGGGATGTGAGTTATGGGGTTAGGCTGGGTAAGGTAGTAGATGTAGGTTATGTTCAGAAGAAGTAATAGTTGAATTGAGAAGGATGAATATTTTGCAAGCATGTTGAAGCTTTGATAAGCAATATATGGTGTTGAGTAAGGAGAAAGGGAGATATGTGGTGAATGGATGGTGTGATGGGGAGGGGATAGGAAGAGAAAGGGGTGGAGTTTAGTAGTTGGAGAGGAAGTAGGAGTGGCTATGTGGGTATAAATCTAGAGGTAGTGGGGGGTGGGTGGGATTTGGGGGTAGGGTAGGGGAGCGGAGTGAGCCCACAGGGCGAACGGAGCAGAGAAGAACAAAAAAAGAAAATCAGCAGCAAAAAAGTATCAGCCACTGCTGATGAGATAGAAAGGTAAGCAGGTATAGTAGATGTAATAACCAGATAAGGAGAAATAATTTTCAGGAATGAAAATGATGTTTCAATTTAATTATTGTATGTTGTACAGGGGGTAAATTACCAGATTGTTGACAGTGAAAATACTGGCTCTTAAGCTATTTAGTCAGCTTCATAGGAGAGAAGCCAAAGTAAGATTAAAGTTGTACTGTCTTTTGGTTGGTAGATGCTGCCACCTAGTGGTAAAAATGAAGAAAACAGGCAGGAAAGGTGTGCTGGTCACCTAAACTTTCACTGTGAAAATATCTAGGACAAAGTTGACCTGGGAGGGGAGAGCATTTTTGTTTGGTCCGTGGTAGGCTGCTGAATCACTTACATGGGAAGTTAGACAAAAGTATATGAGTTACTAAGTAGGTAGTTACAGAGACAGTAGTTGGTGTAAGGCTACATACATTCACAAAGTTTACTTTAAGGCAGTCTTCACAGATGTTCTATTGCTCAATCTAGCCGGCAAGCTCCAGGGAAATGTCAGAGGTATTGCAGGAGGTATTCCTTTTTTGTTTTTGAGGTAGGGAGGGAGCTTCTGGAGTGAGCTTCTGGAGTGAGGAAATTCACAAAATTTTACTTTAGGGCAGTCTTCACAGAAGTTCTATTGCACATTCTAGCCGGCAAGCTCCAGGGAAATGTCAGAGGTATTGCAGGAAATATTCCTTTTTTGTTTTTGAGGTAGGGAGGGAGCTTCTGGAGTGAGCTTCTGGAGTGAGGAAAAGGAGGCAAAACGAGCAGCACTACCGCGGGGACCAACACAGGGGCTTCTTTTTTAAAAAAATGGCGCCACAGAGCATGACCTCTAGAAGTAGATTCCGGGGAGGGCAGGTGGTCATGCTTACCAATTGTAGTGTGATGCTAGTAGTCTGTCTCCATGTTTCTTAGATATTTACCTCTCTCACAGGATGTACTATAAGTTGGTAGAAGCCGTGAACAGTCAAAAAGCATACGGCAGTTGCTACACAGCCTTAGAACACCTAATGTGATCACACTGGCTACAGATGGTGTGAGAGCAGACATTTGAGCCACATTGCTAGCAGGTGGAGAGCTAAGGCTGGTTGTAGTACTTAGGTGTTTGACGAATACCACTATAAGAGACACTGAAGGTTTTAGGTTGAAATATTAATGGTGATACTTTGAGGTTAGTTCAGATGGTAGCAAATCTAGCAGTATGTAGTTAAAAGATAGAATTAGGCTATATTATACAAAGTACTGATTATACACAACTAATTTGTAGAGTTCTATCCCTTACTACTATGCAGGTCACTTGTTCCTAGTATTATACAAGTCACATGGCTACACTTCTGATCAGTTGCCAGGTGCTGAACACTGCAGCTTTAGTTTGTACCACAGCATGAACATTAAATACTAAGACCAAAGTGCTAATAAAACAGAGACAAATTTTAGAGTTAAAGATGTTAGGAGGTAAACATGGGTCTATATTACTTAATCGAAGATTCATTTCAATGAAGCTGACTTCATCGACCCCAAAGAAGCTAACTGAATTTCTGTGAACGTTCACTACGGCAAAAGATTTCACAAGGGAAAGGAAGCAGTTGGCCAACAGCACAACTTTGCCCTTTTCCCCACTATAATGTGATCTCGGAGTTGGTATATATTTTTAGGGAGGTGTGGGGGTGTAGGGTTTGATATACTGTGGTTTGTGTTCCTATGTGGTGTTGGCCAGGTGATTACTTTCCCTGGTGAATATTTTTTTTCGATGGGTTCGTTCATGGAAATTCAGTTCACTGATTTAAGGTTGATGAAGTCAGCTTAATTGAAATGACTTTTTGATGAAGTAATATAGACCTGATGAACACAATACCTAGAGTTATTTACTACAGAATGATCAATAATCGTTAGTACAGAACTGCTAACTTTATACAGATAATTTCTAGAGTCATAGGTGTTTGCACAGTTCAGGACTTACACATACCACAGAGCAGTCTCTGGGCAGTGGCCACAATAGATACAACTTGTAAAAGCAGAGAACCTACTAAGCAGTAATACTAAATAGAACTGCAGTGGACTCACTATAGCAATTTCTAGGCACTGGTACCTAAATAATGTAGCCAACTAAAAGGCAATACACTGGACACTGGGCACAATAGTTATAGCCTCTCAAAGCAGAGCAGTCACTAATCTGTAACTCTGAACAGGACAGCAGTGCATCCCATGGTGCAATTTCAAGGTATTTGTCTCTAAATAATACAGTCAATTCACTGTACAATAGGAAGATTACAGTAAAATTTAAAGTTAACATCAGTGCTTATTGCTCACACAATAATAGTAGTAAAGATATAATGTACTACAAACTGCAAAATTTCTAAGAGGAATTAAGCAACGTTTGCCAAGAAGGAGAACTAGTAATGATTCAACTATTGGCTACTACATGGCTACTGCAATTGCTGGTCTCACTGTAGGTGTTCTCAGCTAGGAATCAGTGTTACTTTGCTCCTTCTCTCTCTAGCAACAAAATAGTAGCACTAATCCTTTGCTGGTTCCTGAGAAATGGGTCACAGGCTCTTTGATCAGTAGTCTTGTCCCAAATGTTGCAAGCAGTTCTTAGGGTTGCGGTAACCTTCTCCTGGTGGATGCACTGTGTAGCATGTATAGCAGCTCAGCACATCAGACTGCTAGGCTGCACAAGGGTCCAAAATGTAAACTAAAGAGGGTCTCATCAAAATAGCAATTAGAGAAGTCCCACATCTACTGGTAAATCAAAGATAGCAAGGAATCAATATGATATTGTTTCTTTTTTCATGGGAGCAAAACAGCAGCATTAATTCTAAGCTGGCTCCTAAGAAGCAATTTTCAGTCATTCCAGTGTGCCAGATAACAGTCACTTAGTTCCATCTCCACCCAGTCACAGTCCCATTGTGTTGCCCTCTCCCTTCATCAAACAACATTGCATATAGCATGGGGTACCCATTGCAACATGACTACCGTCCATCTTTGGAGACATGCTCCCTAAAGCCATGTATTATTGTGCTCCATGCCACCTTTTCAAATGATGGCTGTGACCCACTTTACCCTTTCTCTTATGTGGTGTATGTAACAAAATAACACAGTGGCAAGGCAAACACTTAAAGCTGAGCAAAATGTTAATGGATTTAGTGCTTTTGTCAATCTGTTCACAATGACGTCATCAGAATAACACATCAATGTACCAAGCACATTATATAGCCTCTACCTACAAATAATTATATACCTAATTAACCAATTAATCAATAAACTCCTAAAAGCCAACTTTTAAAGTGACAAGTGCAATATCCTAGCTAGTCAATAAAATGGATGTTTGAAAAATGTTTAAAAATGTTGTCATAAGTGGAATTCAGATTTTAACTTCAAGTAACTGGCCAGGGACACGACCTCATTTAACCCAGGGGGGTTGGTGGCATTCACCCTCAATTTCCACATCAGTTCTTCATATTCTAAAAGTATTTCACTGGGTCCCCCTTTTTCATTTACTTCTACAGGCTCCAAATCGAAGGATTTAAAGTTATGTGTAGGGAACTTGCTAAGATGTTTCGCTAGGGCATTGTTGTTGTTGCCTCTACCTATGTCATATACATGTTGGTAAATCCGTGTTCTGAAAGGTGAAAGAGGGGTGAATGCCACCAACCCCCCCAGGGTATTTTTTAAACATTTTTCATACATCCATTGGCACTTTATGAAGTATAGATATTTTTACGGTGTATTTATCAATAGATTTACTGAAATATAAAAATTTATATGCAAGTATATAGGTAGGACGTTTTACAATGGCATTGTTTTTTTCATATGTATTTTTATATGTATTTGATACATTAGATTTTATTGACCAGATAGGATATTGCACTTGTCACTTTAAAAGTTGGCTTTTAGGAGTTTATTGATTAATTGGTTAATTAGGTATATAATTATTTGTAGGTAGAGGCTATATAATGTGCTTTGTACATTGACGTGTTATTCTGATGAAGTAATTGTGAATGGATTGACGAAAGCACTAAATCAATTACAATTTTGCTCAGCTTTAAGTGTTTTCCTTGCCAATGAGTTATTTTGTTATTTGGTTTGCACTGAACAGTGATTTGTGGCAGTACGTGGTGTATGTAGAGATGTCTGATGCACAGTGTGACTCAACTGTTTCCTGCTGAGTATAGTCTTTAACTAACTCCATGCACCATGTTTGTTCTGTGTGACACTGCACTGTCTCTGTGTGCTCATTATGGGATCATATTCAGCTGCTCTGCTGCATACTGCATCCATCATTGTCTAATGGAGTGTGATGCAGCTGACGCTTGTTGCATCAGAAAAGAACTTTCTACACTTGCTATGTTGGCACTTTCATGTTGGCAGGAAATAAATCATCAGAAGTAGAAAAGCAATCAGGAATTCATTTTGAAATAAAAACTTATTTAAAATCCAAACACTAACATTTTTCCTTCATTTTACACTTTCCCTTCACAAATGCTAGACAATGGTGAAGTGGTGGCTGTGATTGGGTGAATGTAGTGGACACAGACATTCCTGGGACAGATATTTGGCCTGCATGCTTAGTGGTGATCATATTGTGTAACAAATAGCACGCTGTGAACATCTTCCAAGCAGTGGCAAGGACATACTGCAGAGCCACACTCTTATAGCCTCTCAAAGCAGAGCAGTCACTAATCTGTAACTCTGAACAGGACAGCAGTGCATCCCTTGGTGCAATTTCAAGGTATTTGTTTCTAAATAATACAGTCAATTCACTGTACAATAGGAAGATTACAGTAAAATTTAAAGTTAACATCAGTGCTTATTGCTCACACAATAATAGTAGTAAAGATATAATGTACTACAAACTGCAAAATTTCTAAGAGGAATTAAGCAACGTTTGCCAAGAAGGAGAACTAGTAATGATTCAACTATTGGCTACTACATGGCTACTGCAATTGCTGGTCTCACTGTAGGTGTTCTCAGCTAGGAATCAGTGTTACTTTGCTCCTTCTCTCTCTAGCAACAAAATAGTAGCACTAATCCTTTGCTGGTTCCTGAGAAATGGGTCACAGGCTCTTTGATCAGTAGTCTTGTCCCAAATGTTGCAAGCAGTTCTTAGGGTTGCGGTAACCTTCTCCTGGTGGATGCACTGTGTAGCATGTATAGCAGCTCAGCACATCAGACTGCTAGGCTGCACAAGGGTGCAAAATGTAAACTAAAGAGGGTCTCATCAAAATAGCAATTAGAGAAGTCCCACATCTACTGGTAAATCAAAGATAGCAAGGAATCAATATGATATTGTTTCTTTTTTCATGGGAGCAAAACAGCAGCATTAATTCTAAGCTGGCTCCTAAGAAGCAATTTTCAGTCATTCCAGTGTGCCAGATAACAGTCACTTAGTTCCATCTCCACCCAGTCACAGTCCCATTGTGTTGCCCTCTCCCTTCATCAAACAACATTGCATATAGCATGGGGTACCCATTGCAACATGACTACCGTCCATCTTTGGAGACATGCTCCCTAAAGCCATGTATTATTGTGCTCCATGCCACCTTTTCAAATGATGGCTGTGACCCACTTTACCCTTTCTCTTATGTGGTGTATGTAACAAAATAACACAGTGGCAAGGCAAACACTTAAAGCTGAGCAAAATGTTAATGGATTTAGCGCTTTCGTCAATCTGTTCACAATGACGTCATCAGAATAACACATCAATGTACCAAGCACATTATATAGCCTCTACCTACAAATAATTATATACCTAATTAACCAATTAATCAATAAACTCCTAAAAGCCAACTTTTAAAGTGACAAGTGCAATATCCTAGCTAGTCAATAAAATGGATGTTTGAAAAATGTTTAAAAATGTTGTCATAAGTGGAATTCAGATTTTAACTTCAAGTAACTGGCCAGGGACACGACCTCATTTAACCCAGGGGGGTTGGTGGCATTCACCCTCAATTTCCACATCAGTTCTTCATATTCTAAAAGTATTTCACTGGGTCCCCCTTTTTCATTTACTTCTACAGGCTCCAAATCGAAGGATTTAAAGTTATGTGTAGGGAACTTGCTAAGATGTTTCGCTAGGGCATTGTTGTTGTTGCCTCTACCTATGTCATATACATGTTGGTAAATCCGTGTTCTGAAAGGTGAAAGAGGGGTGAATGCCACCAACCCCCCAGAGTATTTTTTAAACATTTTTCATACATCCATTGGCACTTTATGAAGTATAGATATTTTTACGGTGTATTTATCAATAGATTTACTGAAATATAAAAATTTATATGCAAGTATATAGGTAGGACGTTTTACAATGGCATTGTTTTTTTCATATGTATTTTTATATGTATTTGATACATTAAATTTTATTGACCAGATAGGATATTGCACTTGTCACTTTAAAAGTTGGCTTTTAGGAGTTTATTGATTAATTGGTTAATTAGGTATATAATTATTTGTAGGTAGAGGCTATATAATGTGCTTTGTACATTGACGTGTTTATTCTGATGAAGTCATTGTGAATGGATTGACGAAAGCACTAAATCAATTACAATTTTGCTCAGCTTTAAGTGTTTTCCTTGCCAATGAGTTATTTTGTTATTTGGTTTGCACTGAACAGTGATTTGTGGCAGTACGTGGTGTATGTAGAGATGTCTGATGCACAGTGTGACTCAACTGTTTCCTGCTGAGTATAGCCTTTAACTAACTCCATGCACCATGTTTGTTCTGTGTGACACTGCACTGTCTCTGTGTGCTCATTATGGGATCATATTCAGCTGCTCTGCTGCATACTGCATCCATCATTGTCTAATGGAGTGTGATGCAGCTGACGCTTGTTGCATCAGAAAAGAACTTTCTACACTTGCTATGTTGGCACTTTCATGTTGGCAGGAAATAAATCATCAGAAGTAGAAAAGCAATCAGGAATTCATTTTGAAATAAAAACTTATTTAAAATCCAAACACTAACATTTTTCCTTCATTTTACACTTTCCCTTCACAAATGCTAGACAATGGTGAAGTGGTGGCTGTGATTGGGTGAATGTAGTGGACACAGACATTCCTGGGACAGATATTTGGCCTGCATGCTTAGTGGTGATCATATTGTGTAACAAATAGCACGCTGTGAACATCTTCCAAGCAGTGGCAAGGACATACTGCAGAGCCACACAGATGTATCTAAGCAGCAGACCTGCTCAGGGATATTTCTGCTTGGAGCATGGGTAGTGTTATACTGTTTGCAATGATGCTGTGAGGGTCTCTTATGGATGTCATCAAACAGGGTTCCAGTGAGTGTCCTGCATCACCTGAAACTCAGTATGAATATATGGGAGAGTGAGACCTATTTACACACTGTCTTTGTTTTAAATCCCCTTTAGAAGCTCAAAGTTTAAAAACTTCAAACTTCAAAATACCAAGACCATAAGATCGAAGTTTTGACACTTCAGACGTTTTGAATGGAGATTGCCTTACAGCACAGAACAGGAAAGTTACCATTTTCCTCACTTTAGTGTGATCTTGGAGTTAGTATATTTATTTAGCAGAGGTGTGGGAGGTACAGGGGGGTTGCCCCCCCTGCAACAATTAAAAAAAAATTGCTTTTATTTTTTTTATTATGTTTTCAAAGTTTCAAAACTTTGATCTTATGGTCTTGGTATATATATATTTATATATATGTATGTGTGTGTGTGTGTGTGTGTGTGTGTGTGTGTGTGTGTGTGTGTGTGTGTGTGTATGTCTGCTTCTCATAGTGCCTGCACTGACCAATTAGGTGGTCATGTGGAATTTTCCTATTGAGGAAGTGGTGATATAGCTTTTCTGTATAATATATATATATATATATATATATATATATATATATATATACACACACACACACACACACACACACACACACACACACACACACACACACACACACACACACACACACACACATATATAAGAATCCTCTCACACTGTGTGGCAGTTAAAAGAACGGTATCTCTTCCTATTAATGGGTATCCATTGCTGTATATTCAACACAATATAATAGCTGAAGAAATGGTATCTCCTTCTATTGATATACTATTGCCCATGGACACCATCTAGGGGTGGCAGGTGATGTCGTAGAAGTTATGCACAGTGGTGGCTATCTCACCTTGTGTAAGTTTGCTTATCCACATCCGGATCCATAGTAGCTTATCAAGAAATATATAAAACATTCTGTAGGCCAATGCCTGTGATATAAAAGACCCTTTAGCAAGTATAGTAAGAACTGCACATACCTGAGTACTTACCAGTACTGGAACTCCACTCTTTCCTCCCAGCCCTGTTTGTGGATGGTACATGTCAGCTAATGCCTGTGTGAGATCTCTGCCCACATGAAAATGGTCTGTCGGCTCTAGATCATTTAGCTGGTAGTGTGTCATTGCTTGCTGGTACTGTTCATTTGTGCTATTTGCCACAGTTTCACCCTACCAGATGTGAGGCAGCAGGGCTGATTGTTGCTGCTGCTGCTGCTCTGAGCATCTTTGCTTGTTGCAGTTCCAAAGGTTTTTGTGTGTCGTTTGTTGTTATAGTAACATGCATCTTGCTACTTGCCTTATACACATTACATCTAAGAACTGTGAGCTACTTCAAGTGGCATTCATTTGCATCAAGTTATGCATTTATTAAACTGTGTGCCTTTAATTGCATGTCATAAGACCACTTACACATTCCATTTCCTGTGCTGTTTTCCTTGCTGCTCCATAGCCCTAACTGGTAATATGTATAGAAATCTGCCTGATATGGCTGCCTCTATTAATCTCAGCTTTAGTCAACATTTAACAAATGAAAAGTTTTATGAATAAGCAGCTATAAGGAACACTTAAAATCAAAGAAAGTGATTAGTAAAGAAAGGACCTTACTCTTCCACCACAACTTCAAATGTAATTATTTTTTGCTGAGTTGTGACTAAATGGAGTGGGACATTTAAATATAGAATACAAGAAATTGGACTCTATTTTTTTTCATGGAAATTAAAAAACGGAATAATTTTTTTCTTGTAATTCCAGTGACATTTCAGGGACATAAGACCAGAGTACTCAGCATTCTGTCAGCAGGGAAGAATATAGGAAGATCACAGATACACTCAGAAACACCACTGCTATTTAGGTTATTGTAGTGGTATAGGGGTTTGCATGACCCAGTGGGTAAACATAAATTATTTTATTTTTCCAGAAAAATGAAACAACAATAATTAACTTCCTGAGCCCACATAGTATATTTCAGGCACAAATGTCAAGGGATGTGGTAATCCATTGTCAACAGTACGTTGGGTGGCAAAATGGTTAAGATATTGTATGATCATATCACATAACTAGCACGTAGGAAGGGAGGTTCTTTTCTGTTATATATGGCAATAGCGAACACCTGAGAGAGCAGAGCTAGAAGGATGTCTTTTATAGATTCATAGTTTCAGTACTAGACTAGCCTCCCTTGTGTGCCATTTAAGCCTAGCCAGTTTCCTGTTTTTGTGCTCAAAATAACCCATCCCATATTGTTATTGATTGGCTTTATCTATCCCATGGTGGATAATTATATTTTACCCCAATGAGAATAACTGGAATCATAAATAGATAGTTTGAGGGTGCCCTTGTATTGGATAAAGCATTAGGAGCTGCATCTGTCCATTAGTAGTACAGGAACAGTCCTGGGATAAATTTTCTGTTTCTCATCTATAGTTCTAAGCTGCACTTGGAAAGAGACAGGGATAACTTTTGTTTTATGTGGATAGGGAGTCTGTTCTACAGCAGCGTTATCCTCTGTGAAATATACCTGTTCCTCTAAACCATTCTGTTGATATTGGAGAAGAGGATTAGATCCCTAGACTGAGTATTTCTGATGTCATTTGACTCAGTTGATGTGCAGTAAATTCATCAATAATGGGTCGGAGGATGCCTTGTATGCCAGACATGTCACCTCTAAACAGTCTGCAGTTTACAGAGTATAGTGACAGGACTTTGAGTCGGTCCATGTAGGACATGTTGTTTAGGTCTTGTATCCTTTTAGTAAGGTATTTCTATAGGTGTCCCAGTTGTTGCATGTTTCTGGACAGATACATGCAAAAGGGGACATTATATTCAATGATTGTCCTGAGGGCTGTGTAAAGGGGGACAATGACATCTCTAGATCTAGACACAATCCCTTTGTTTATAAGCTGTGCAATACAGAAGGTCTTTCTTACAGCAATAGACACATGTTGGTCAAAAGTTAGGTCACTATCCATATAAGTTCCCAAATCCCAAACAACCGGGTCAACTCTTAGGGGCGTATTGTCAATGTGGTAGTTCCATGGGGTAGATGACTTCTCAAAAAGGATACAATAATTCATTTTTGGCATTTAGTTTCAGACCATGATTATGACACCAGTTATTTATTTGAGACAAACCTTCCTGCAAGATGGCTAAGTCAATTGGGGATTCAATGCCTGCTCCTAGCTTGCAGGCATCTGTAAACTTAGCCCTTTGGTTCAAACAAAAGAAAGTTGTAAACTGTTCTGTTAGGAATATTTCATGCCCTCTAAATTCATAAAGTGAAATTGAAACTACTTTTTTGTTTAGATGTTCATTGTTTTAAACATAACAAACCTAATCTGAAATGCAAAACATAAACCTAATCTGAAATGCATAGCGATGAAATGCCCCTTGGCATATTTCTCAGATTATATTATGTCTAATTTTCAGAAGTGTGAGGAAACAATTGCTGCTACATTTGGTAAACACAGAAGCTTGGAGGTCATTCTGTCATGTTTTCGTAAAGGAAAACAAAACCAATTTGCAAATTTGACTTTATTTTCTGTTCGAGTTTTATAACACTTTCAAAAACAGACATTTTAAGATGAACAAAGTAAAATATTGAGGTGAAAATTAGGGACTTCTTTTAAAATCAGGAACATCTAAGATGCATACATTCCATATGATTTACATTAATGTATACAATCCATATAAATTTATCTTTTGGACTGTTATTTTTGTTTTTAGAACTTGTTTGCTGGTCATTGGAAAATTTGTATACTACCCTGTGAAAGTCCTAAAAATTTCATAACATAGCATAAATAGTCAAACTTGTATTAATTCGGACTATGTGGATTATATTTTTAATGGTACCAGGAGTGACGTTATATTATTAGCAAACTAGTATGATATAGGATTACATTTACTTGGTTCCATATCATGAGTGTTAATGAAATGAGTTTGAACTATGCTCAAATTAAAAAAATGTGTTTGAAATGGAATTTGAATCTTGCATTCCTGCTGCATTTGGCGATGTGTGTGTGTGTGTCTGTGTGTGTGTGGGGGGTTAAAGCCTTCCCTCCGCTCATTGCTTCATGGACTTCTAATTCAGCACAATCAACTCCTTGGTCACTGCAGTATGGGGAAGGATGAAATTCTCTTGCAGCAACCTCACTTTCAGAGAGTGTTTTTTTTCCTCATTAAATGAAGGCAGTATAAATTACAACTAGTGTATGCTTCCAGTTTACTTGAATGGGAATAGGACAGGAAATTGAATAGAACATGTCTGAAAAAATCTGAAGTGCACCTGCCTTTGAGAAAATGATTAAATAATGACTACATGTTCTGGCTACTGTGTCTGCCTCCATCCAAACTAAGTTATACTTGTATTTGTGTTGATAATATGCATGCATATCTTGTAAATATGTATATATGTAAGTACTTGTTAATGCATAAACATGCCTTTTCTGCCATCTTATTGATTGTATTAAACTCCTAAAGATTTGTTAATGATGATTGTGAAAATGTTCTGTAGTCTTGGACTAAAAGCTCAATATGCTTTGAATGTGTGAAATTTCAATGTACATGAGAAAGTTTATGTGGGTTGTTTATAGGGCATTTATACTGTACATGCTTTGTGGCCATTTTGTGTCTTTAAAGGATCCTTGGACCAGTTTGCCTACCTGGTTAACAAATAAATACAGATACAGTATCCTTTGGAAATATGGCCTTTAATTTCGAATGGTCTGTACCATGGATTGAAAGTTATCTCTGCCTTAAATTGCTATTGAGGTATATGTGACCGGGCATCTTTTGTTCAAATTTTCAATTTTGTGGTATGCTTTGTCACAGTTAATTGGACTATGCTAGGTGTGGGGGGGGGGGGGTGCACTTTTGTATTTTCCTCCTTTTCTCCACTGTGGTGTGACTTTGGAGTTGGTCTATTTAAGTTAGAGAGTGTGAATGGCCAAGCCCTCCACAGAGAACTGCAGTGGGGTTTGCCCTTCTTCAAAAATACTGTATCTCTTTTTTTTTTTTTTAAGTTTTTTGAGTTATGCTTTTTGGTATTTGAAATTTGGAAATGCATAATTCATTCCTTTGTAAGTCAAACAAATATAGGGATACTCCTAGATCTTAACAGGCATAAAACAACTGCATTTAATAACCTTCAAATGAAAAAACATTTTTACAATTAATAAGATGAATTGCTTCTAAGGAAGAGACGTTTTGTCTCTGCTAGGACAGAAACTGAATCTCATTCACAAAACCTAATCACTGTATTGTTAATGTTATGATCTGATGTCAATTTTCATTAATTCCTCAACAAGTCGGGTTCAGCTATGACCCTTGGATATGACTCAGCTGCTTTTTTACAGCTTGTGGATATTGGAAACTCTTGAGCTCCTCCCGTACCCACAATGCTCTAGTCTCCTATCATACCTCAGATCTTGTTTGCCGCCTTTACATACAGATGTGGTTACTGTTAGCTCTCGAGCTTTAATGTGGTATTTGTGAGTGAAACAGGATTTTTATATTTTATTATCTTTCTCTAGATATATTATATATTCCTCCCTTATCCTTCCTACACTTATTGGTGTATTCTTAGCTTACCATTGTTAGTAAATGTTTCCCTTTGTTATACCCTTGTGGTAATTTCCTTAATTACCATTGTTAGTAATTCCTTTTCTTTTCTTTCTTCATTTAAGAAAAAGGTCTTGTATTTCTGTCATTACTACTGTATTTAATTTTTCTTCTTCAACATGGCTGAAAAACCTTCATTTTTTTAAATAAAATGTAAAGAATATGGGCATAAAATACCTCTTTCTGATGCACATGATTCCTGTGTGTACTGCTTAGGCTCAGTTCATTTAAAAGAGTCATGTGACATTTGTAAGGTCTTTAATTAATGGGCTCTAGTGGACCACAAAAATAAACTAATTCTAAAAGTTTATTACTAACTTCTTTTTTGGAGACTATCTGGAGCTCAAATCTCCAAGAAATTAGACAAGAAGGAGTCCTGAAAGTGTCCATCGGACCCTTCCGGTTCCTCCACTCCGAACACTGACCCTACTCTTGAACCCTCTTGCAAGATGTCTAAGTGGTTGGATCCAAAAACTAAATCCTCAGATCTGACGGCTTCTGATCACAGATCCACATCATCAGATTCAACACACTCAGAGCTGAAGAAACTCCCTAGGACCTGATATGCATCATCTCTAGATCCTGTTCCTTCCCGTCTACCATCACCCTTCCTAGAGAGAAACCATCATTCTAGGTCCCCTTCATTGGCCTCTTCTACTTGTTCTTCCAGGAGTCTGATAAAAGCAGATGTGAATAGAATGATGAGGAAATTTTTCTTGGCAAAAAATTCAAAGGGGAGTTCTCTCGGCTCCTACCTCATTAGGTCTGGAGACCTTCACTAGTACTACTCCACTTGACCTTTGGCTTCAGAGCTCCTGGATCTGAGACTTCCGGTACTGTCTATGTCAGATCTGAAGATTGTTATATCTTCTGCTTCAATACCTTTTCCGAGTGGACTGACTCCAGGTGTATTGGAGCCACATGACTCACAGAAACATAGTGCCATTGCCGGATCAGAGGTGTTGGAGTTGACTCCAAAGTTGTAGGAGCCATCTCTGCCCTTGGAGCCTCAGGTTTGGACAGCTTGGCTTCAACCTCTGCCTTGGGTGGTCTGCCTTTGGGTCAGAGGGAGCTGTTGGTCTGGAAGCATGTCTTCTTGGCAACATCTACCCCCTTCTCCTTGGGACATTCTGCCTTTAAGGTAGTGGTGGGAGTGTTCTCTCATTCTAGAGGAAGGACAATCCCCCCGTTGGATCCATCTTCCCAGTCTCATATGTCTTTGTGCCTTGAGCCTCAACATTCTGCTCCAAAGGCATAGCCAGCCCAAAGTCTCCAGGCTACCCAGCAGGGTATACACATATTTTTTTATACTTCTGCAGAGCACCCCGTTGAAGAATTCCTTATGAAGAGAATGTGCAAGAGGAGGTACTTAGACTCTCCTCAAGAGTCAGTCACAGGAGATACTAATTTTGATGAGGGTGAAAGGTCTCCAGATCTCCACCTGATGACATCTCCTTTGGGGACATCCTGGAGATTCTCAAGCAAAGGGGTGGAAGGTCTGCTGATAATCCTTCCCAAGAGGAATCAATATTCCTGGAAGCCTTTGGGTCTAGCCCATCTACCTCCTAGGTGACTCTGCCCACCAATGAGCTCATTTATTTGATCTATAAGTGGGTATGGAATGAGCCCAACACTGTTGACCCAATCCACTAGAGACAAGACAGGATCCTGGCACCACCAAAAGAAAGAAACTTTTGGAGCAAAGGAGTACCAGTAGATGCCATAGCCATAGTGATGGCCACAAAGAAGGAACTCATGGAACAGAGTTCATCTGTCCATTCCCCCTAACAGGGAGTCCTGGGCATTGGACAGATTTGAGATGTGTATATATACTTCACTGTCTTTTGCAATCAGGTCACTGAATTATTTGGCACATTTCACCAGACCTAAGAGGAATTTGACTAAAAAAGTATCCAAATCTCTCTCTCTCTCCTGGACCATACCTTCTGAGACAGAGACATTTATTGCCTCGCAGTTGGCTACCCTACAGTCCATTTCAAATTCATCCATGAGGCTCATTTCACATGCAGCTGAAGGTACCTCAAGAGTGGCAGGTTCAGGCATTTTCATTAGGAGATATGCTTGGATGCTCTTGTGTGATTTTGTGGAGTCCTTGAAGTCCTCCTTCATCAAGTTTCCCTTTGATGGAAGTTCCTTGTTTGGCCCCAAAGTTAAAGATACTCTATCAAGGTGTGAGCAGGATGGTAAGACCCTGTCTGCAGTGGGCGTACATTTTTTTGATTCCTCAAAGAACCTTCTCTAGGCATCAATGAGGTGGTCAAAGAATGTGGTTCAGAAAATCCCATGGTCCTTTCCATGACACGTGGAAATGGCTCCTCCAGGAGCAGAGGGGGCAACTCTAATGGGAGACACCACCAATGCAGCAGAGGAGGCCTGCAGAATGAATCTATGACAGATCCTGCCATTATTCCTGAAAGGAGTCCCAATTGTCCACCTCTGGAGGCAGTCAGAAGTCATCTATCTCTGCACCAGAAAGCCTGGCTAGACATTACAAAAGATACACGGGTGCAGAGGATTATTTCTAGAGGTTATATAATACCCCCCTGCAACAGTAAATAAAATTCCAGATGCTCCACCCAGTCAGAGAAAAGTAGCAGCAATGGAAATAAAAAAAGCTGCTAGAAAAAATAGTCATCAAAGATAACCTCCCAGAGCAAAAAGAGTCCAGAACTTACTCAAGATTCTTTTTAGTGCCAAAGAAAACAGGGGACTGGACACCAGTTTTGGATCTCAGCAATATGAACAATCAGTTCAGTATACTAAGTTCCAGATGGTATCAGTTCAGTCTGTTTTGCCTTTCCTTTACAAGGACGACTGGATGTGCTCAACAGATCTTCCGGATGTGTACTATCACATAAAAATGAACAGATGATCCAGAAGATACTTACACTTCTGGCTGGGAGCCACTCATTACTAATTCAAAACTCTGCCATTCGACCTCACCACAGCCCCCAGGGTGCTCACCAAATACATGGCAGTAGTAGCAGCTTACTTGAGACTGCAGGGATTCCGGGTGCTTCTGTACTTGGATGACTGGCTCATAAACTCTCTGACCAGCCATCTTCTGATAAAAGCACAAGATTATGTATTCCAGCTTTGCTCTCATCTAGGAGTTACCATCAATCACAACAAATCTCAGCTAAAACCATCTCAGACATTAGAGTTCATAGGGGCCTTGTTCAATACAGTATTAGTGACAGCCTCTCTTCCCTTAGCAAGGGTACAAACTACTAAATTTCAAGTCAAAAAGATAATTCAAAATTCTTCTGTATCAGCTTGATTGATTCTACAAGCCATGGGGTCAATGTCCACTGCAATAGTTCTGGTTCCATCAGCAAGATACCATATGAGAATTCTTCAATGGACCCTAGCAACTCAGTTATCTATTTTGCACCAACCTATGTCCACCCAGATCAGAATAACTCAGGCATGCAAAATGTACCTCTTATGGTGGATTCACTCAGATCAGATATTACAAGACTGTCCCTTCATTCTTCCTCATCTCAAAGCCATAGTGACCATGGACACTTCACAAACTGGGTGGCGGGCAGTTCTTGGGAAAGACAGTCAAAGCCACCTAATCCCCTGAAGAGGCCAACATTTATATCAATGTCCTGGAAATGAGAGCAGTACTCCTAGCTTTGCAGGCATTTCAAGACTCTCTCCCTTCTGGGACTATTGCGATTCTGATAGACAATATGTCAGTGGTATGGTACATCAACAAACAAGGAGGAACCAGATATTACCCCTTTTGTTGAGAAGCTCTCAGAGTGTGGCAATGGGTGATCTCATCCAATCGATTTCTGATAGCAACTCACATTCCAGGGAAATCCAATATGATAGCAGACAAGTTAAGCGGGTCCATTTTATCGCTTCGTGAGTGGAAATCTGTGGAAAAGATATTCTGCCAATGGGGTCAACGTTGCTGCAACCTATTTGTATCCCCCTCAACAAAAAATGCAGCAAGTTCTTTGCCCTGATCCTCCCAACAGGGGAATCACCAAGAAATGTTCTCCTCCATGATTGGCCTCCCTGGTCTCCTTTATGGTTATCTCCCAATTCCTCTAATCCCTAAGTTTCTCCAGAAAGTATCTCAATTGGCGAGCACCTTATTGGCATCATCAGATTTGGTTCCCCTTTCTTTGGCCTCATATAGTTCACCCACCATGGATTCTGGATCCAATTTCAGACCTCTTCTGTCATCCAACAAGTATGATTTACCCAAAAATTTCAAGTCTAAAGTTGAACACATTGTTTCTCCACTTCCATTAATAGGCAGACAACCAACCCTCTCCTCTCAAAGGACATCACATTATTTTGTCTTCTCATTAAGCTTTACCTAGGAGAATTTATAGAAGAAAATGGAAAGGATTTGGTTTTGGGCTCAACAAAGAGACATTAACCCTTTTTCAGTGCCAGTACCTAAAGTGCTTGAGTTTTTGGCTGCAATTTTTAATGAGTGGGCAAGCTCCTCGACTGTTAAAGTACAGCTAGCTGCCATTTCTGATTTCCACACTGGAGTAAATGATTCCTCCTTAGCTTCTTCAGAACCTTGTAAGGCCTTTATAAGGGGAACTTTTCTTCTTAGACCCCCTTTTAAAGATCCAACTCTGCCATGGGATTTGAATTTAGTATTACAAGTTTTAACTAAATCTCTATTTGAACCATCAGCAAAGTGTGAACTAAATTTTTTAACCTGGAAAACTATCTTTTTAGTAGCTATAACCTCTGCTTAAAGAGTCTCTGAACTTCAAGCCCTATCTTTTAAGCCTCCTAATTTAATTTTCCATAAAGGTAGGGTAGCGCTACGATCCAACTCCACTTTCCTTCCTAAGGTGGTGTCAGAATACAATATCAATCAATCTATAAACCTTCCAGTTTTCTTTCCAGATTTCATGAACAAAGGAGAATACATGTTACATCTGTCATAGACAATTATGTTTCTATTTGCATAGAACAAAAAATTTGAGAAGAACAGATCAATTATTTGTCGATCTTGCGGAATCAAAATTGGGCAAACCAGTTTTCAAAGTAACTCTAGCTAAATGGTTAACAGATTGCATTTCCTTTGTCAACAACAAATTAGGTTTGTTCTTATCGAAAACTTTAAGAGCCCATTCAACTAGGTCCATGGCAACTTCATCAGTATTTTTATCCGGGTCTTCCATAGATGATATCTGTGCGGCTGCAACTTGGGCTAATCTTTATACCTTTATTACTCATTACAAATTGGATCAGTCTTGAGGGGAAGAGCAGCCTTCGGGTCAACAATGCTCAGTAATATCCTTCCTTAGAGTCCTCCCAGGATTCAGGTAGCTAGAGACTCTGTCCAACTGAAGAATGAATGAAAATTGACAACATCAGATAAAGAAGTTATTAAGTCACCATAAAGTAGTCAAAGAAGTCACCATAACGTTCCATCTGTGTTGTCCATTTTCATTCTTCCTCAACTCCTCGCTTTCTAACCCCAAACGTTTTGTTTCTGATTTTTGGAAGAACTTGAAGATAATAAGGGAACCAATGATCCTGCCATTGAGGTCCAGGTATTGTTTTTTCATTTTATATTTGTTTCTAATTTTCTATGAAGCTAAATGTCCATCAAACAAGATCTGAGTTATGGTAGGGGACTAGAGCATTATGGTTAAGGGAGGAGCTTGAGAGTTTCCAGTATCCACAACTTGCAAAAGAGCAGCCGAGTTAGATCTGAGGGTTGGATCTGTGCCCCACTTGTTGAGGAAGAATGAAAATGGACAACGCAGATGGAACATTATGGTAACTACACAACTTCTCTATTTATAGCCCACACTTACACTCAGTAGTTCATTCCAGATCCTTTAGTCAGAGCAAAGACCCAATCCATCCCAATCAAAATATAAAAGGAAATGCAAGAGAATTTCTCTGTGACATTAATTTTATAAACACTTTCCAACTTACCAGGTGATCAGACTAAATATTAAAGCTATAACACATTAGCTAAAAAGACAGATAAATAATGGGTAGAAGAGTAAGGGTGTGATGAAATGTGAAATACGTGTAATGCCAAAATTATGTAACTCTAATTTTGCAGCAGTTATGTAAATTACATTGGATTTGCATCATTTTACTATGATAACTAAGAGTAAGGCATAATAATAAACGAACCAGCCATTAAATGACATCTAAATGTCCCTCTAAATATTTTGTCTTGCCACAACAGGATTGATGCCTACACATGATTCTCCTATGTAAAGTTACTCAAACCTCTGCCAGTGTTTATATTCTCACCAATGTAGATATATGCATTAAACTTCCAAACAAGTATTATGCCTGTCTATAAGGAAAAAACTGCTTTTCACCATTAGTGTGTTAATCATCACCAAAACCAAACAAACATAATTTGTAGTCACCAACTTCAAGTCTTATCCTTGCCCTGGAGTCTGGTTATCCTTGGAAAATGGCTATAGTTTTTGGTGTGAGAGAGCAAGTTTCTCCCTAACTTTATCTTATTTTTAAACAACAAGAAAGACTGCATGCTTCATTACTGCTTTTGATACCCAGCTGATATTTGGGGAGGGGATATGCTTCTCAATTTTTGCCCCTTGATTTCATGTGAAATTGTCAATCCTGCTGAAATGATGTTAACTGCCTCATTACTTCCTTAGCATCTAAAAGTGTCACCATTTCCCAGGAAGTGTATTTTTTTTTAATTTTCCAGGTATACAAGCTTACATTATAACTTGAGTTGCCTGTATTGGTGAATTGCTGGCAGAAAAGCTGATCTCAGCTTCCTAATAACAGCACAGTAACCATTATCATAGTGCACTCTGCTAACTCCATCTTTTATCATTTTTTTCTTGAGTCCATATTTCCATTCTAATTTTTTTTCCTTTATAGCATATGTGACAAATCATACCAGCACAGGACAAGGTGTAGATCTCCTCAAATCCCCAGCCAGGAAAACTCTATGGGCCAATTTAGTTTGAATGTGCTGTACTGGGATGTTTCTCATTAATAAAATGGAGTTATTACTTTCTGCTTGTTCCAGTATGTGTGAGAAGCATACTTTTTTGACAAGTCTGGTCTTCTAAATCATGGTATTTCATTACCAGTGTTTCAATGTCTCACGCTTAGTCACTCCATGTGTAGTATCTCTAATGGCTACGCTCTTGAATTTGGCTTTATATTTGCACTTATTTATGTATTTATTTATTTATTTATTTACTTTTCCCCATTAAGAACAGCCAGTTGAACTAATCTTGGGCAGTTATACCTGCATCTTATTTGTTACTTGGAGAGTTGTGTAGAGGCTTGCCTTGGAACCAGGAATCATCTGTTTAAGCACTTGTATCCCCTGATTAAAAAGGCTTTGGAGTTCATATTTGAAACTTTCCATGCATATTGCAGAAGCTAACAACACTGTAGTAAATTATAACCTCACACAATTATAAGTAAACAGGTCAGTTTGCAGCTAAATGTTTAAGTTGAGACACATTGTGTACAAATGTATCTGCTAGGGAGGCAATGATATTTAACCATTTTTCATGCTAAAATACAATTTTACAATGTATAGCACCATGGAGGAAAAGGAAACAAATACTGCATTCCATCAATATTCAAATGCTTCATGTTTGCTATCACTACATTGCCAGGTGAAACAAAATTTGTGAATAAATGTACCATAATGCTAGAGTTTTGGAAGAGAGGCTTATACAATTTGAATTTGTGAAAGAGCGGTTAGAATAGAAGGGGCAGAAGTTACAGGATCTGCTTGAATAACATTTAGGAAGACAAAAGGCAGATGAGAAATATAGTGAGAATAAACCACAAGAGACCTGGCTTTGAGTCCAAGCAGTTGGTGTATTATACCCGACAGAAATAATCTGATTGCTAATTGAGTTAAAATACATCAAAAGAATCAAAAATATTGGCATAGTGTGGTGGCAAATGCAGTACAAAATAATCTACCGCAAAGGGATTTAGTTATAATCTTAGGCAATTTTAGTATTTTAATTCTACCTGGCAAAAAATAATGTAGCTGATAATATAAACAAAATAAGAAAAAAATGTAAAGAAAATAGTCACTATTTTGTGGTGAAGAGGAATAAAGCTTTGCCTGTACTCCCGATGACCTGTGTACAAATAATGCCACAGGAATCTAGAAGAGCCAGAAAGAAGGTAGTGGGAGGGAGTAGCCAGTTCCAGCTCACCATTCCAGGGAGGGGGGGGGGGGGGTAATCCAGTCTGTTGCATTGTTGAACTGAATCCAAGAGGTGTGATGTTTTATCACGTAGCACAGTAAGTTGGGGTCATGGCAGTGCTGGACACATCAGGGGTGGGGATTAGCTGCATGCATGATGCTCACATGCCCTTCTAGGACAACAGTGATTGCACAGACACTTTGAGGATGGCACAGGGTCAGAGTTAGGGGCAGCCTTCTTTTCATGTTCATCTTTTACCTACAAGGGGAATTAATGTGCCTATAGACTACTGCACTTACTAGAGAATGGATGGACCGAGCATCACTTGCCTTGACTGCAGAACAAATGTATTAGCTGATGCTGCCGTTGAGTCATTTGGGTGATGAGAGGGAGGTGTCTGCAACTGGTTAGTGCAGGGACTAAAATAATAGTCAAGGAAATAGATAGTATGAACCCAACATGACATCTACTGCAGAAATCCAAGCTTCCTTCATAAAGTTACAAAGGAAAACTAGAGGGGTTAATGCACATACATTGAGTAGGTGTGCCTTGGGAAGGTTTATCACTAAATGGACACGTGATTAATATGACAGCATGGCTAGGGTGTCCATAACCTTAGGTGATAGTCTACTGAGAGGATCAGATCCTCAGCTTTGTAAGAGAAATCGAGTGACTACATGTACAGCATACTTTCTGGGCTCTTGAATTCAGTCCTTAAGGCCATTATTAAATCCTTTTTGGCGCAGACTGGACAACCTACAAATAGTGTCTTTATGGCTGGGGCAAATTAGTTGGACAAAAAAAAATTAGAGATATAAATAAGGGTTAATGAACTTAGTGACTGCAATGATAAATGGCAAGCATAGAATGCCAGTTTGGAAATTCCAAAAGATTTACAAAGTTTTTTGGAAATAAATGATACAACTGGGAAATCAATCTTCTTTTAATTAAGATGTCAGGCTCCAGACTGAGTAAACATTTCTACTTTATAAGAAATTTGTTCATAGGCCAAAAACATGTCTTTGCAAAATATGGCAAACCTATGTTTAAAAATGTTAGGTGGATACTATAGATGTCCATGAAGTCAGATACATTAAAATGAATAATATAGTAAGGACAATCATTAGATAGTAAATAAGTTACTTTATATAAAATAATTGATATTTGGCAGAAATGTAGAAAGCTAAATCAGGACATACAATGACGGAAATAGGTTTTTCACTTACAGATTTAAAAAAGATAGGTGGAGGAGTAGGATTTACACAGAAAGTCCATCCCAGTAAAAATATTAAGATCTAGAAAGGAACACAATGGCAAATGTGATATTGTGGAATATGTAGCTGTCTATACCCATCTTATAAAAATGCTGAAATAGTGATAGCTGCCTTTTAGTTACAGACAAATATGTCTCTAAGTTATTTAATAACATTTATGTAGCGATATTAATTAGCTTACTACAGATAAAAAAATCTGTTATGTCTGAATGTTTTGCAGTTTAAATATATGGATCTATATTGAATTATTGATCTGTACTAGATCTATAGTTCAACACACCCATCAATCTGCACATTCTAGCCAAAAACAGTATTTTTCAAGGAGGCCTTGTTCCCCACACACCGCTGTAAACTTGAGTACACCAATTCTGAGACTATACATCACTGGGGAAATAGGGCAAATTCCCTTATACCAGTGCCTGCAAATTTCTTTGAAAATACATACTATGCCATTCCTTATGAGTGTAAGAGAATGGAATATAGCAATTTAATTACACTGCTAAGCAGACATGGTCTACACTGTTTCAGGGAATTTCTTCTATCAGTGTTAAGTGCATTCCATGGAGTGAAATAAGCATGCATTTCAGTGAAGTCTAGAATAACCAGTGTCTGGCCCCACAAAATTTACCATATTGTAACTGGCATAGGACAGCTGAGTCTTACTTGGAAGCTTTCACAGAACACCATGGATCCTTAACGTTCAAAATATACTTCCATGACTTAACAGTTTACTTGTACTGCTCATCATCATGACAGGACATGATTACCAACATAGCAAATGATGAATCTTCGGGTAACAACAATCACCTATTCATTTTGACAGATGTAATCATGGCTGCTGTTCCTATAAAATGAGTATGCAGGATATGAATACCTGTCCCTGTTTCAAGTAGCTGGAACACACACTTACATATTTGGTTTACACACACACACACACACACACACACACACACACACACACACACACACACACACACACACACACACACACACACACACACACAGGAAATGCTGGCACAGATTTACCAGTTGTGTCTCCCCTCCCCAGACTATAAGGTAATTACTCTGCCACCAGTCAGCCACTCTAAAGCTCTTAGAAGGGTACCCAATTATACTGAGTAAAATTAATAATAAAATAGTAGAGATTGATCAGTGCAGCAACACTTTCAACAGCAGCCACAGTATCACTAAAATAAGCATAAGTGCTCTTAAGATGTTAAAAGTATTCTCTAAACGTCCAACCACAATGAAAGGTATAGAAATATTTAATAATAAATAATAAAATAGAAAACATGTGAATACTGAATATCTAATTAAAATAAACACCAGAGTTTCAATCACAGGAGATATAAAAAAAATAACACAGTTGGAAAGATTCACACAGATGCAGAAAAACAATATTTAACTAATCTCACTATATTTTCTTGACTGACCAAAGAATTACTGTTCTCTAGTTAAGTTACTTACTACAGTAAGGACAAATGAGATGTAAAGTTGTATGAGATATCTGAGAGAGATCTTTCCTGTCAGGTTCTGAAAAACAAAGTGCTGCTGTGAGAGTTCTGGAATATCTCTAATATCTAAAAAATAATTTCAGTGCTGGTTATAGAATTACATCACATCTGGTTACCTGACTCTGGTACAATACACAGCCAGAGCTTTACTAAGGTCTGTTGCAGCATCTGAAAACTATAAAACAATTTCAAAAACGTCCATCCTTCCAGGGTAGCAATTAGTTCACCCTTAAGGACAATACAGTAAGATTTCTAGTCCTGGTTTTCACAGACATGTTTGTCTCTGGCTGCAATCAGACCTGTAAGATAAAATATTTATGGCCTAAACCAACCCATGTAATTTTCAATCTATTTTTCAAAATTAGCTGGACTAAGATCAACCTCTTCTATTTCTGAATTCTCTGTTAAAAACATATATATTTAATCAGTTTATAAAAAAACTGTCTGACATACATGTATATCTTTTTTTCTGTCTAGCAGGATCTACTGTTGATGCATTTTTAACACAAGCAACTTTACAAATACATTTCTAACACAAACATCTGTACAAATCAGTGTGATAGTCAAAGGACATAAACATCTTCAGAAAGTTAAGGAATAAGAAATATAAACTCTTTGAAATGTTTATTGTAGTACCGGATTATATAAATAATGTATGACACATTAGTCCAAAAAATTTAGAAGAAAATACATAAGGACAAGATTGAGTTTGAATTAATGTTGGTAGTAGATGTAGATAATTATAAGAAAGATTTTTCTTATGCATTTAATATTGGGAATAATCAGTTTTCAACAAAAATGCAAATTGTCCATACTGTGATTGATCATTAACATGTATATTAAAGTATTCAAGATATATTTACTTCTGCTTCTGAGACCAGTACCAGACTTGGTATTTTAACAACCCATGTTAGATTTGAAGATAAAAACATTTATAATAAAAGAGACCATCTGCTCTATAGACCTGGATTTTTAAAAGCCATTAACCATGATATGAGGATAAAATATTAAACATAGTTAGTGAATCTTACACTATTCCTGCTACTCTCTGTCATGATCATTGCCCTCAGGAAGGATGATATGCTGAAAGACTGGAAAAAGTGGTATCTTGTTCCAATATAAAAGAAAGGCGATAATGATTTAAGTCGCAATTGCAATCCCAAAGTAATTATTCCCATCAAAGCTAAAATATTGGCGACATGGTCTGCAGAATGAATTCCTAACCTACTAATAGATAATGACATGGCAGAGATAAATCAACATGCTTTTTAAGTGGAAATATTCTTTGTAACTGATTATTTGTATTTCTGAACTATACATATCAAGCACTGGGCTGGGGGTTAGTTATACCTTTAATTTAACTTGATTCAGTTAAGCTTTCAATACAATGGATCATGGTGGCCTGACCTAATCCTGGCAAGAGGCATTCTTGGCCAATAGACCCCACCTTCCTGGGTTTGCCCATCCCCTGGTAATGCTTGTATTTATATGAGACAGTAGCTCGGACATTGAAACACAAAAAGTGCTCATACACCAAATACAATAAAGGACTCAATCTACTTATTACTAAGCCTGCCTAGTTTTATTTCTGTTTTTAAGTCATTTTTCTTCTTTAAATCAGTCTCATAGAGAGTATTATTGGATTAATACAGGGACACATTTGTGGCAATCCCAGCAGTTCTACTGCTATTGCCAAACTGATGTTTGTCAACAGCAGCAAACTCTTAAGACATATCTCTGTACAGTCCTCTTCAGGATATATCTACCTGCAGTTACAGAGGGAGACAGACTGGTAATCAACTGCACTGTAGCTGATTGACAGTATATAGGTCAAGGGGGTGTGGGGGTCTCCCCCCCTTAATGGGGATGTGGAGATCTCTCCCCTTAATGGAGTGCAGGTGGGCAAACCCCTTAGGAAAATAACTTACTTTGTGTTTTGCTGAAAGCGGCTTTCAGTGAAATTCCTTCACAGTTGTGTTGCTTAGAGTTTTTTTTGTTCAATGGATCATCATGAATCCATTACAGACAGCATGTTACAGCCAGCAGAGCTAGGACCCTAAGGCAAAGAGGCACAAAAAAAGAACATAATTTATGGGAAACCTGAAATATGTATGCCATCCTGTATTTATCTTTGGTTTGACCTCCTCTTTAGAATGGCACATTTACCTGCTCTACTACTGATAAATGGCTCAATAACATACTTCAGCTAAAACACAGCCAGATAGAGTGATAGGGAAAGAGAAGCATGTAGCATATAAAGACACATTTAAATGTCTAAAGCTAATCTCTTTCTGGAATATTGACAACTGAGGGGTGATATATTGTTATAGCTCTCCTTTTAAGATGAAGTTCTGAGAGAATGTATGGTAATAGATGTCACAAACTGCACACCAGAGGTTAGGGTATTGATATGGTCACATTGTGTATGAAAATAAGGAAAACACAGTTGCTTGAGATACAGTTTAATGGTTTGGAATTCAAGAGTTACCAACAGAATGGAAAATTATTGAAATAGTCTTATTCAAAATTAGTTAGAGGGACTATTAGATAGAAACTGGTATACTTGTTAGTATCTCTCAGGAATGGGATGTGGCCTGACTGATAAAATGTCTTGTTTCATTAACTGTGCTCCACTGGCACATATGCAACATATATTAATTTAAAACAGAGGTTTGTTCGTGTGTTCATAGGTTTATAGGTTGGCACTAGGCTATCAGCCCTAGGGCCTATACAAGCCTAGCCATAACAATTCCCTGGCTATTTCTTCCCACACTATTTACTTCCCTAGACCCCTGTCTAGCAGGGCGACTGACGTGATCCCCGGGGTGAATTTCCTTTCTCCCAGCCAATCATCAAGGTTACTTTTGAAGAGGGCCAAAGAGGCACTCTGCTTGACATGTATGGGCAATCTATTCCAGAGTCTGGGGAGTCTCTGGGTCAGGAACCTATCCCTCCAGCATGTTTTGTTTATTGTGATGACAAGGTTTAGATCCCTGGAGTGTGTGGCTCTGAGGGCTTGGGATTTCTTTAAGTGTAGCATGTCTAACAGCTCTGGGTTTGACATGGCCTTGTATGTTAAGCAGAGATCGCCTCTGAGTAGATGATATGCGACAGAGTATAGCTGGAGATTTTTAAGGCAGTCAGCATAGGGCATCTGCTTTAGGCCTGTGATTCTTTTAGTGAGGTATTTCTGCGGCCTTTCCAGTTGTTGCAGATGTCTTGAGAGGTACATACCAAATGGGGCGTTGTATTCTATAATGGGTCTAATGAGGGATGAGTACAGTGGGACAATGACCTCCTTTTTTCTGGATGAAAAGCCCTTAGTGATGAAGTGTGCCACATAGAAAGATTTCCTGACTGTTGTGGCGATGTGGTTATCGAAGGTGAGACCACTGTTCAGCTGTGTCCCTAAGTCTCTTATCACACTTTCGGTGTTTAGTGTACTACCACCTATATGGTAATTCATGGATACATGTTTTTTCCCAAAGGGGATAACTATACATTTCTTGGCATTGAGCTTTGTGCCCATGGCTCTGGCACCAAGCATCTAGTATCCACATCATTTGGGGATTCAATAATGGCTCCCAGTTTGCAGTCATCTGCAAACTTTGTTAGCCAGAGTCCCTTAGTGTTGGCCTGCACTTCAGAGAAGTAGATGCCAAACAAGAGCAGCCCCAGGACTGAACCCTGAGGTACTCCACTTGTCACTTGTCCAGAGCTGGATTTGGAGTCGGCTACTTTTACAATGTGGGTTCTATCAGTAAGCCAGTTAGCAACCCATTGGGTGATGTAGGGATTAATGCCCAGCTTAGTAAGTTTATCTATGATTCCAGAGTGGGGGATGGTGTCAAAGGCCTTGGCAAGGTCTAGATAGGCTGTGTGGACCACCTTACCCTTGTCCATGGCTCTGGAGACTGATTTGAAGAAGTCAATCAGGTTCAGGAGACAAGATCGGCCCTTCACGAACCAAAACTGGGTGGGGTCCAGTGTTTGAAGGTTGCCAATGTCTTTATTTATAAGTTCCATGATAATACGCTCCATGGCCTTGCAGATAAGGCTTGTCAGACTGATGGGACAGTAGTTTCCGGGATCCAAGGTGGATCCCCCCTTGTGGAGTGGGATAACTGTAGCTCTGCGCCACTCAGTGGGCACGAAACCTGAGGTGAGGCTATGATTAAACATGACATTTAGGTGAGGTGCCAGTTCATATTATAGTTCATGTAGTACACAGCCCAGGATGTCATCTGGTCCCATGGATGCTGTATTCTTAGCTTTGGAGAGTGCGTTTTTACCTGTGTGGCCATTATTACCAGAATTTGGCAATCTTCCGGTATTGAGATGGACCATTTAGGGGGTGATAGGGGGGTGAAGTTGGTGCTGAATCGATCTGCCAGGATATTAGCAATATCCTTGGGATCAGTATATTTAATGCCATTCTGTTTTAGCTCAGAGCAGATCTGAGCATTGCCATTTAGATTCTTGACATAGTTATAGAATGTCTTGTGGTTGTCTTTGGAATCTTTGGCAATTTTATTTTCGTAACTAGCTTTGGAGGATTTTATGAGGGATCTCAGTTTCTTACTGAGGCTGGTAAGGGAGTTATTTGCATCCTGGGATTTTCCTCTTTTCTGCAACAGTTTCTTCCTTTTGTTGTAAAATGTGTTTATGGCAGGGGACCACCAGATTGGCTTCCTTTTTTGGATGAGAGCATCTTGGTTCTATTTGGGATGGCACAATTCATGCATGAGTGGATGTGCTCATACAGTGCCTTAGTGTAGGATTCAGCAGTTGAACTTTCAGTTCCCGTCTGCATGGGTGTCATGAAGTTTGTCACTTCTGACTTGAGTAGCATGAAGTTGGCTTTGGAGAAGTTTTTTATGGAGGTTTCCTTACTGGAGGGTGGGATGTGGATGTTAAGGGTGATTAGCTTATGGTCAGACCTGACTAACAAGGGGGTGACCATAGGTGTGGAGCATCGATTTCCCATGTTGGTAATGACCAGGTCTAGGATATTGGAGCCCCTGGTGGGACTATGTATTAGTTGATCCGGGGCATTGGAATTTATGAATTCCAAGACCCGTTGGGCAAAGGTGTTGGTACATGAGTTTTCCCAGTTAATGGCAGGGTAGTTAAAATCACCCAGTATTAGGGTGTTTGGTTATATCTTAATATTTTCCACTATGTTTAGAAAGGTGTAGTGAGAATCTTGGGGTATGGTGGGGGATCTGTAGCAAGCTACAATTTGGATTGCAGTCTTACCTAGTGTTAGTTGCACCTGGAGAATTTCAGACGCATTTTGTTGGGCAACTAGCCTTGTGGTTTGAATATCCTTGGTGAATATTGACACCCCTCCACCTTTAGTGTTTCGTTCCTGGTTTGATGGCCAAAAAGTGTGGTAAGAGTTGTAGCCTGGTATTGCAGGGGTGCTCTCTGGAGTCTTGAACTAGGTCTCAGTTACTGCACAGATATCGATGTTCTCCATTTGTAGGAGTGCCTCGAGAGAGTGCATTTTGAGGTTTAGACTTCTAGCATTGAGTAGCATTACCTTCAGATTTTGCATGCTTGTACCTGTTACGGTGGTGGTTTTGTCCTTTGAACTTTGCCTAAAAAAGGCACTATAGGGGTGGCAAGGGCCTTAGCCAGTAACCTGAATCCCAGGGACGACAGGTGCAGACCATCTCTGGCAAAGCATCGTGGTCTGTTAATCATGTCGTCCCAGGCAGACAGATACTGGATCCCCTTTGAATGACACCAGAAGCATAGCCAGTTGTTGAAGTCAATCATTTTGTCCTTATATTGTGGTATCATTCTGGGCGAAGGCAGGATGCTACTCAGGGCTAGGGTCATACCTGCCTGGGCCACATGATCCGAGAGCTCTGCCATGTCTCTTTTCATGTAGTCCAGGGAAGTACGTCTCAAGTCATTCACTCCAACATGGACAATTACAGAGTCATATTTGTACTTGTTGTGGAGTGACTTGAGTGCATGTGTTATGTGGCAGATCCTGGCACCCGACAGGCAGCTGACTGTAATTTTCTCCTTGTTCAATCTGGTGAGAGGGACATCAGTGTGCCGAACTACAGAGTCACCTATGACTAAAGTGTTAGGTACATTGTCTTGCCTTAGGGGCTGTTGCTGGGTGGCATACTGGTGTTGTGAATTATGTGACACTTTGGTTGTGATTGGTGTTTGTAAATACGCAACATATAATACAGGCCTTTCATGTCACTATTTCCCTAAAAGGAAATATTCAAGGTAATACACTTTACCAGACAGAATATTTTTCTAACAGGTAACATTAAACGTAAACTAGACATAAAGAAAGAAGCACATCTAGATGTAGTCTGACATTAGACCATGAAAATGTTACATATAAATATATTTACTCTGTCTAAAAGTATACGCTAAGCTTGCCATCTGCATAACCATTAAGAGAAGAAAGAAAAAGAGCTCTTGTTTAATGAAAATATTTCAGATCGATGCTTTGTCAGTATGTAACTTGCTACAACCAAAAAGCTATATATGGGCTGTTTCTTGAGTAAAAGTTACCAAGAATTCCTTTGCAAACAAAAGTTACCAAGAATTCCTTTGCAAACTGTGAATAACATCAGTTAATTAGTGGGAGGAGCTGAGAGACAGCATTGCTATTTTATTTAGAAATAGCTGTAGTTATCTGAAGTGTTTGTGTGGTCTGCATTGCTCTGAGTATCACTCATCTCTGCATTTCACTTTGATTTGAAGCTCTTTATTTAAGGTTTGATCACTTCTATTCTGTATCTTATTCTAATATTACATTTGTGTTGTTTTAAGTTTTCTGTTCTGTTGGAGTTTTAAGAGTTCCCCACCCACCTGCCCAGTCCTTGTTGTGTTGTTAAATTTGGTGGCTTTTGAGTAGCCCACCCCTATTATAAATCTCATTTTGGACACTCCTTCCAGTCCCATCTCATCAGCTTATTCTACTGAGTAGAGAGAGAGAGAGAGAGATCATTTGTGAAGGCCCATCCCCTTAATTTATCAACCTTAAATTATTATGCTTCATCCCTTCCCACTTAACCATTAAAAAAATGCACTTTATTCATCTGCTTTTACTGTATTTGTGTTTCTTCCTACTTTATTACTTTATTTTGCTTTTGCTGCCCGTTCTTAAAAGTACTCAATTGGATGTATTCTGCTGCATTCATTATTGCTTGTTAGTAGCCTGATTAAGTTGTAACTGCTATTCTAAGCCTTTTTGTTTAAGCACTTGGGCTTCAGACCAGTTGTTTTATATTCAGAAGGTTTGTGGTCTGCACTCTTGTGGCATGATAGGTAGCTTAAATCCTTCTAAGTTGGGAGTTGGTGATTGAAGGCTTAGTGTCTGTTGTTCTAAAAGTGTCTTAGTTCTAGTTTAAGCACTTGGGCTTCAGGCCAGTTATTTTACATTAAGAAGGTTTGCAGTCTGCACTCTTGTGGGAGGAGAAGGTAGACTCTGCCCTTCTGAGCTGGGAATTTCTGGTTAAAGGCTTATTCTGCCTGCTTATTTGAACTGTTTCTTTCTGAAATTGGTGTGCCTTGTTTGCTGTAGCATAGATTAGATTCAGACCTGCTGAATCTAGCTTTGTATAACTTGAGCAGTAATCCAGGCCATCTTTTTTTGAATAAGGTTCCCCTGCACTGTAGTGACATGAGTGTGCAGTTAGAACTTGTCTGATTGAAGACTGCTGGAATTGGAATCAGTTTTTAGCTTTTTTATTGGTTAATTAGTTAATTTGTTTAAATCAGTTTGCTTGTTTGCTACTGTTATATTTAAAAAATGCACTGTATTCATCTACTTTTACTGTATTTGTGTTTCTTCCTACTTTATTACTTTATTTTGCTTTTGCTGCCTATTCTTAAAAGTACTAAATTGCATTTATTCTGCTGCATTTATTATTGCTTGTTAGTAGCCATATTAAATTGTAACTGTTATTCTAAGCCTTTTGGTTTAAGCACTTGGGCTTCAGGCCAGTTGTTTTACATTAAGAAGGTTTGTGGTCTGCACTCTTGTGGCAGGACAAGTAGCTTACATCCTTCTAAGTTGGAATTTGCTTACTGAAGGCTTAGTGTCTGTTATTCTAAAAGTGTTTTAGTTCTGGTTTAAGCACTTGGGCTTCAGGCCAGTTATTTTACATTAAGAAGGTTTGCGGTCTGCAGTCTTGTGGGAGGAGAGGGTAGACTCTGCCCTTCTGAGCTGTGAATTTCTGGTTAAAGGCTTATTGTGCCTGATTATTTGAACTGTTTCTTTCTGAAATTGGTGCACCTTGTTTGCTGTAGCATATACTAGATTCAAACCTGCGGAATCTAGCTTTGTTTGTATAACTTGAGCACTAATCCAGGCCATCTTTTTTGGATAAGGTTCCCCTACACCCTAGTGGCAGGAGTGTGCGGCTGGAACTTGTCTGATTGAAGACTGCTGGGACAGGGCTCAGTTTTGAGCTTTTTTATTGGTTAATTGGTTAATTTGTTTAAATCAGTTTGCTCGTTTGCTACTGTTATATTAAAAAAAGTTCTAGCTTGTTTTCCCATCTTTCCTGTTAGTAGAATAGTCCAGATGCAGATTTGCTGTATTCAGGACTGTATTGTAGTTTCTGAGTTCCCCAGAACTTTCTGAGTTAGAGGGAAGCCTCTCAGCTTATCAGTAGGAGTGCTAAGCACTAGGTAGCCTATCTACCCCAAGAGGAGTGGTTTCTAGCTCCCTTTCAACTTTCTGCTTTAAAAGCCCATGCTTGCTTGGGTTTGCATGCTGTGCAGGGCCACTAAGCTAGGGTAAACAATTACCAGTGCCAGAAATTCTGCCCTTCAGTTTTTCCCTTAGATCTTGCTACTT
Source organism: Protopterus annectens (assembly GCF_019279795.1). NCBI lineage: Eukaryota > Metazoa > Chordata > Ceratodontiformes > Protopteridae > Protopterus > Protopterus annectens. Next base: position 1,512,680,270 of record NC_056743.1, read on the forward strand.
CTCTTCTCTCTTGTTTTTAACTAGTTTATTCACCTAGCACTTCATCTGGTTTCTTGTAGGAATTATTGTAGCACACGTAAGTGCTAACAGCACTAAATGTCCTATAAGGAAACAGCTCCAGTGCTTATTAATACTGACCATCCCTCCTGGCATGTCTAAAGTTCCCTATGCTTTCTCCTATTAATCTGGTGAACTTGGGCATTCTGAGGCAGTGTAGCAACTGCCTCATGTACACAGACAACCCTCTCCTCTCACCTCCCAACACTCAGACTTGTGAGAGATGCACTTATATATCCAAACTAGAAGATATGCACTCTTCAGCCAAGACCGGAATAGCTGGCCAAGAGAAGAAGGTCAACACCTGCACCACACCACATGGAACACATAGCCCTCCAGAACACCCACCATCACAGCTCTCACATAAAAACACAAATCGCACACCCACCTTCGCAGAGGCTGTCAATAGAAATCTACCCAAACAGCAGAGACCTCCAAATCAGAAACGCACTCGACCACCACAACACAGCACAAATCACAAGACACATAGCTCACCTACACAGTGTGCCCCTCAACTTAAGCCCCTAAGGCAAAACAGCTTGCCCAATACAGTAATCATAGGTGATTCGATAGTGACACATACTGATGTCCCACTCACTAGGCTGAATAAAGAGAAGGTAACAGTCAGCTGTCTGTCAGGTGCCAGAATCCAACACATAACACATGCACTCAAGTCACTTCACAACAAGTACAAGTATGACTCTGTCATTGTCCATGTGGGTGTGAATGACCTGAGATGTACCTCCCTGGACTACATGAAATGAGACATGGAGGAGCTCTCAGATTATGTGGCCCAGGCAGGTATGACCCTAGCCCTGAGCAGCATCCTACCATTGCCCAGAATGATACCACAGTACAAGCAGAAAATGATTGACTTCAACAATTGGCTAAGTTTCTGGTGTCATTCTAAGGGGATCCAGTATCTGCCTGTTTGGGATGACATGATTGACAGACCACGATGCTTTGCCAGAGATGGCCTGCATCTGTCACCCCTAGGTTTCCAGATACTGGCTAAGGCTCTTGCCACCCCTATAGTGTCTTTTTTAGGCAGTGTTCCAGTGACCAAATTACCACCATAACAGCGATAAATAAATGCAGTCTGAGGGTCATGCTGCTCAACGCTAAACATCTAAATCTCAAGATACACTCGCTCGAAGCACTCCTCAAAATGGAGAACATCGACATTTGTGCTGTAATGGAGACCTGGTTTAAAGCAGCAGAAAGCACCCCTGCGCTACCAGGCTATAACTCATTCCACACATTTTGGCCCAGAAAATGGACTGAAGTTCCAAAGGTGGTGGCGTCTCCATATTCATAAAGGATATGCACACCTTCAGGCTAGTAGCCCAGCATAATGCACTGGAGATACTTCAGGTACAACTAACAGTGGGTAAGACAGCGATTCAGGTCATAATCTGCTATAGGTCCTCAACCATGTCCGAAGATGCTCATTCCACGTTCCTAAGCACCCTGGAAAGTATTAGGGTTCAACCCAACACTCTCATACTGGGTGACTTCAACTACCCCTCCATCAACTGAGAAAACTACTCATGCACCGATACACTTGCCCAACACTTCCTGGAATTCATTTATTCCAATGCGCTGGACCAGCTCATTCTCACCCCCATTAGAGGAAGCAACATCCTTGACCTGGTTATTACTAACATGGGCAACTGTTGCTCAACACCAATAGTCAATTCCTCCCTGGTGAGATCCAACCACAAACTAATTACCATGAAAATCTACATTTCACTCACTCCACCAGCAAAGGTAACCACCGTGAAAAACTTCTCCAAAGCTGACTTTGGGCTCCTGAATATAAAGGTGGCTAACTTTACAGCACCCATGCAAATGGAAAATAGGCACATGACCACCGAATCATACATCAATGCCCTGTATGAACATGTACAGAAATGCATGAAACTAGCCATACCCAACAGAACCAAGACGGTCTCCTCCAAAAAAAGAAAGCCAATCTGGTGGTCCCCTGCCATTAACAAATTCTACAACAGTAGGAAGAAACTGTTTCAGAAAAAGGTGAATTCCCAAGACTGGAAAAACTCCCTTATTAGCCTCAACAAAAAGTTGAGATACCTCATCAAAATCTCTAAAGCTAGCTATGAAGACAGAATTGCAGCAGACATTAAAAACAACCACAAAGCCTTCTACAGTTATATCAAGAATCTCAACGGCAATACCCAGATTTCCTCTGAGTAACCGCACAATGGTATCTGCTATACTGAGTCAACAGATATTGCCAAAATACTGGCTGACAGATTCAGTGCCAACTTTACCCCTCTCTCCCCCCCTGAAGGACTAATCACAATACTGGAAGAATGCCAGGCACCCAGCATTACTGCAACACAGATTAAAGCTTCATTGTCCAAGGCCAAGAATACAGCTTCCATGGGACCTGATAATATCCCTGGCTGTGTTCTACATGAACTACAAAGTGAACTGGCATCACACCTGTGTGCCCTGTTCAGTCACAGCCTCACCTCAGGCTTTGTTCCTACAGAATGGTGCACTGCTACAGTCATCCCTCTCCATAAAGGTGAAGTGACTACAGACCCTGGGAATTATTTCCCCATTAGCCTGATGAGTCTGATATGTAAGGCTTTGGAGCGCATCATCATGGACCTAATTAACAAGGATATAGGGAATCTCCAAACTCTGGATCCCACGCAATTTGGTTTTGTGAAGGGCAGATAATGCCTTCTCAACCTGGTTGACTTCTTTGTGTCAGTCACCAAAGCTGTGGATGAGGGCAAGGCAGTTCATATAACCTACCTCGATCTGGCCAAGGCCTTTGATACCATTCCTCACTCAGGAATTATTGATAGACTCATCAAACTAGGCATCAATCTCTACATCACTAGGTGGATTGTAAATTGGCTCACAGATAGAACCCACAGTGTGAAAGTAGCAGACTCCAAGTCAGACTGCTGAGCAGTCCCAAGTGGAGTCTCACAGGGATCGGTCCTGGGTCCTCTCCTGTTTGGCATCTACTTCTCAGAAGTCCAGGCCAACACGGAGGAACTCTGGCTGACCAAGTTCACCAAGGATTGCAAGCTGGGAGACATTATTAATTCCCCAAGTGATGAAGACATCCTACAGAAAGGCCTCACTGAGACCAACGACTGGTGTCGAAACCATGGCCTTAAGCTTAATGCCAAAAAAGGTGTCGTCATTCCCTTTGGAAAAAAACTCAGTTCCCACTAATTACCAAATTGATGGTAGCCACTGGACACTGAAGGAGTTATAAGGTGATCTGGGGACACAGGTTGACAGCAACCTCTCCTTCAACCACCACATTTCCACTGTGGTCAGAAAGTCCTTCTATGTGGCACATCTCATTACCTAGGGTTTTGCATTCAGGAAAAAAGAGGTTATCATCTCTCTCTACTCTTCCCTCATTAGACCAATCAATGAGTTTAATGCCCCATTTGGCATGTACCTCACTAAACACCTGCAACATCTAGAAAGGCCACAAAAGTACTTCACAAAGAGGATCCTAGGCCTTAAACACATGCCCTACATGGACAGACTCAAAAAACTCCAGCTTTTCTCTGTTTCATATTGTCTATTAAGAGGCAATCTCTGCTTGACTTACAAAGCCATGACTGACCCAGCCCTGTTAGAAATGTTACACCTAAAGAAATCCCAATCCCTCTGCACCACATGCTCCAGGGTCCTCAACCTCATTACCACAATCAACAGAATATGCTGGAGGGACAGGTTCATAACCCAGAGACTGCCCATGCTTTGGAATAGACTTACCATACATGTCAAGGAGAGCACCTCACTGGCCCTTTTCAAGAGCAATCTTGATGAGTGGATGGGAAACAGAAAGTTCACCCCGGGGATCACTCCAGTGGCTCTACTTGATAGAGGCACTGGGAACTAATGGCAGCATGATGCCAGGGCACTTATATGGGCTAGGCTTGTAAAGGCTCCAAGGTCATTGGCCTAGTACACACCTATGAACCTATGAAGATTGCAAAATGTGCCTGCAGGTAAAATGTCAGAATAGCAGTACAGTGTCTGACTTCCAGTCTGGCATCATGTAAAATGTGGGAAACACATGAGCTTCATTGAGCAACCCCTAGAAACATGCTCACTGTTCAACAGTTTGCCAAAATGTAAGGAGACAAGCTGTAGAATAAGACTCTGTTGAAAAACAACACGTAAGGTCCTACAAGTCTGATAAGCTTCTTAAAACAAAAGACTTATAAGGTGAAGTCATAAAACAGACCATAGAAATCATATAATGTCTGAACTCTGTCACAGAAATAAAGATAAGTGAAGCTATGAATTGGAAATAATTACCAAATGACCTAAAGCCTGAAAAAAAAGCATGTGAGTGGATTTAGTAATGTGAATTGTTAAGCTTTGATTTTATGCTTCTGTATGTTAACTGAAAGACACAATTACAATAAATAATACATGCAAATGCTCAGCATTTTATCACTGCTGCAGTAGCCATAGCTATTTGGTTTATATCCCTGCAAACAATATAACAGCTGGCCAGCTTCCAAAGCTTAAAAGCACCTTCTATGCGTCTAGACTGTTGATAGCTCAAGCTAGGCAGGGAGAAAATCAGCAGTCTGAGTTCCAAGCCCTTCAGAGCTTTCATGCCTACTAAAAGAGGCAGGCTAGAGCCCTGAAAGAGTTCAGTGCTAGGAAGTAAAAATCAATGTCCTCACCTTGGCAACAAAATCATAAAAAAGGAGGCTAGAGCGAAGGAGCAGCTACTGTAGCAGTGATAGTTTGAACATCCACTGTTATGGTAAGTATGTTTATCATTTGATCACTGCTAAAGTAGCCTTAGCTATATGGATAGATTATCGTGGCTTATAATATTTGGGAGGAAGAAGATGCAAAGCATGAGTGTCCAGGAGCCCATGGAGAATGGTCTTAGCAAAACCTGCTCTAAATCTGAAAAAGGAATCTAGTTTGTAGTGCTTTGTCAAAACATATTCAGGGTACCATGTTGCTGCCTCTGGAATACTTCTAGAGTCTGCCATTTTCTAAAATGCCACAAGTGAAGCCATTCTTGACCCTGCCTGGAAGTGCCTTATTGTGGTGGCTATAACAAAAGGAAATAGCATGAGTAAACCATTTGGGAGGAGTCTTCCTTGACACTGGTTGTCCTTTTTTGTTATCTTCATATGAAATAAATAGATGAACAGTGGACATTTAGAGTACTGAGAATTCTTTCTCTCTCTTTTTTAGGTTCAGGAAAGAAGATTAAGGTGATGGATAACTTGGTTCAAAGTCAACTGTGATACTACTTTAGGCTTAAAAGAAGGATTAGATGTCAAGGAAACCCTCTCTTGTGGAAAGTGAGATAAGGCTGACCTGGTTACCTACTGAAATGTTGAGTGCCGATAAGCTGAAAAAAGACTGAAACAGAGAAGAAGAGTGAATCTTGAAAACCATTCTTCTCCTTAAAATGTCTTTTTGCAGAGCGGCATGGCCCCCTACACCCCCACACCCCGAACTTATATATATACAGATGATAAATTCTGAGACTGCACAACATTGGGGAAAAGGGGCAAATTCCCTTACACCAGTGCCTGAAAATTTCTTTGAAAATACATACCATGCCATCTCTTATGAGTATAAGTGAATGGAATGTAGCAATTCACTCACACTGCTAAGCAGGCATGATCTGCACTTTTTCAGGGAACTTCATCCATCAATGTTAAGTGCATTCCATGGAATGAAGTAAACATGCACTTCGGTGAAGTCTAGATCAGCCAGTGTCTGGCTCCACAAATTTACCATATTGTAACTGGCAGAGGACAGCTGAGTCTTACTTGGAAGCATTCATGGAACACCACGGATCCTTAAAGTTCTTACTAAACACCATGGAACCTTAAAGTTCTAAATATACTGCCACGACTTAACAGTTTACTTGTACTGCTCATCATCATGACAGGACATGATTACCAAACATAGCAACTAACGAATCTATGAGTGACAGCAATCACCTGTTCATTCTGACAGATATAATGATGGCCACTGTTCCTATAAAATGAGTAAGCAGAGTTTGAATACCTCTTCAAGCAACACGGACACACTGATGAGTGATGTGCAGAACCTTTGCTAGTCTAACATGGAGCAGTGTTGAACTAATGCTATCATATTACAACAGACTCTTTGGAAAGAGATGGAAAAAACTAAGCTTTAAATAGTACACTGTATCAATTCTTAAATTATCCTGGTAATATCTTGAGAAAGTTTAGGAATAAGAAATCTAAACTCTCTGTAATGTTTATTGTAGTAACAGATTATATAAATAATTTACGATACATTGGTCCAAAGAAAAAAAACAAGAAGAAAATGCACAAGGAAAAGATCAATTTTGAATTAATATTGGTAACAGATGTACGTTACTATATGAGAGTTTTTTCTTATGCATTTAGGGGAGGGAATAATCAGTTTTCAGCATTTAAAAATGTAAATTGTCCTTAGATTGATCAACAGGTATATTGAAGTGTTGGAGATATATTTAAGTTCGGCTTCTGAGACCAGTACCAAACTTGGTATTTTAACAACCCATGTTAAATTTGAAGATAAAAACATTTATAGTAAAACAGACCATCTGCTCTATAGACTTGGACTTTTAAAAGCCATTAACCATGATATGACGATGATAAAATATTAAAAATAGTGAATCTTACACTTTTCCTGCTACTCTCTGTCATGATCATTGCTCTCAGGAAGTTTGATATGCTGACAGACTGGAAAAAGTGGTATCTTGTTCCAATATAAGAAAAAGGAGATAATGGTTTAAGTAGCAATTGCAATCTCAAAGTAATTATTCCTATCAAAACTAAAATATTGGCGACATAGTCTGCAGAATGAATTCCTAACCTACTAATAGATAATGACATGGCGGAGATGAATCAACATGCTTTTTAATTGAAAATAATATCTGTAACTAATTATCTGGATTTCTGAACTATGCATATCAAGTACTTGGCTGGGTGTTTGTTGTATATTTAATTTAACTTGACTGTAGTGGAGCTTTCTATACAATGGATCATGGTGTACTGCTAAAGAACCCACCTAGTCAAAATGGGGGAATCCACCTCAAGCAGTCGACCAGTAAAGAGTGATGTATCCCAGGGATTGGTCTTGGGGCCCTGGTTGTTTGGGATATACTTTTCTGAGTTGCAGACTGAAAACCAGGTGGCTATGGCTGACCAAGTTTGCAGATGACTGTAAGCTGAGCACTGTCATCAGTTCCCCTAGTGATGTGGACATCCTCCAAGAGGGTCTCACCCAAACAAATGACTGGTGCCAGAAACATGGCCTCAAACTGAATGCTAAAAAATGCATTATCTTCCCCTTTGGGGAGAGTGACATGCCCACAAATTATTACATTAATAACAAGATCCTAAGCAAGCAATCAGTCATGAGGGACTTGGGTACCCAGGTTGATAGCAAACTGACTTTTGACCACCATATTGCCTCAGTTGTATGGATAGCTTTCTACATGGCCCAACTCATTAGTAAGGGTATCTTATCCAGGGACAAGGTGGTCATAACATCCCTGTATTCTTCCCTTATAAGACACATTATTGAGTACAACACCCTTTTCGGCATGTACCTCACAAAGCACATGCAGCAACTAGAGAGACCACAGAGATTCCTTACCCGGAGAATCCAGGGCCGCAAACATCTATCCTACACAGATAGGCTAAAAGCCCTGTCCCTCTACTCAGTCTCCTACAGACTCCTGAGAAGTGACCTCTATCTGGCATACCAAGCAATCTCATACCCTGCCTTGATGGGACTGATACATATCTGCAAGTCTAACTCCACTCGAGTAACCTGCACATGCAACCTCAACCTGATTTATGACATCAATAAGACTTGTTGGTGGGACAGATTTGTGTCCCAGAGACTCCCCCTTCTGTGGAATAGACTCCTACTGCACATCAAGCAGAGTACCTCATTAATGCTTTTTAAGCAACCTAGATAACTGGATGGGGAACAGAAAATACACCCCTGGGATTCGACCTGTGTCCTTGCTAGACAGGGGCATCAGGTGCTGACTTGTTGGAACAATGGGCTAAGTTCTTGGCTAGGCTTGTAAGGACCTCAGGGCCAATAGCCTAGTAATTTCCTGTGAGCCTATGATCCTATACATTTATCACTGACTCATTCATTTCAAGGGAGATATACATCTGGCTATGCAATATGAAGGCTGGGGTGAAATGTAATGCTACTTTTTCTGATTCGTTTTCCGTTAAGGTAGGTATACTACCGGGTTCTCTGCTCAGCCCTTTGTTATTTAATATGTGCCCTTTTAAAAATCCTGCAAAGTAAAATATATCACTTGACCAATATGCAGATATATGTAAATTAGGATACAGATCATATTGGTAAAGGGGATAAGACATAGCATATACAGAATTAGCTGCAGCATCATCAAAATTGTCTGCTGAAAAAATAAAATATAACTGGAATAAGTACAGGATCATCCATACAGGGAAAGGAAATCAGAAGAACACAGAACGTGTATGTTAGCCAAATACAGATCTTCTATGTGGAAAAGTATTTGGACATTATCCCATCATAGTACATAGACCCCATCATAGTACAACCACTGCCCTTCTCTCTTTTACTGAAAACATTAATCTTAACCGGAATAATAAAAAAATATCCTCCGCTCTCTTCCTGGACCTATCGAAAGCCTTCGATATGGTAAACCATCGGTTACTTCTATATACTTTAAAAACCCTGTATCTAGATACTCCAGCCCTTGACTGGTTTCAAGCTTACCTCACTGGGAGACAACAAGCAGTAATGTGGCAAAAGAAGCTCTCCTGCCTACTACCAAATACCATAGGAGTTCCTCAAGGTTCCATATTAGGACCTCTCCTCTTTTCAGTCTTCATAAACGACATCCAAACAGTCATCCCTGAAGCCACCTGCATTCAATATGCAGATGACTCGACTATAATATGTTCCAATGCCTCCCTTGCAAATCTACTAACTACCACCCAACATAGCTTCACCAAAGTCGAAAACTGGCTTGCCAACCATCTCCTGATCTTAAATCCAAACAAAACCAAGTTACTTCTCTTCTACCCAACCAATAGATCTCTGACTGAAAACTTCACTATAAAATCCAATAATGGGACCATCATCTCCCGAGACACCTATATAAAGCTATTAGGAGTAAACATTGACAATAAACTCAGATTTGATATACATATCAACCAAGCCATTAAGTCAGTCAACAAGAAACTTGGGACCCTATATAGAATTAAAGCCTTCCTTACCACGAATGCCAGGGCAGCCACAGCCCGTTCACACCTTCTCTCTACCCTACTATATGCCTCTCCTGTCCTCACTCACCTTAACAAATCTGATCTGGCCAAGCTCTCATCCTGCTATAATCACATTGCCAGGTTCGTTACAGGCCTACCCTACAGAACACACCACTGTACTAACCTGAAAAAGCTTGGAAGGATAGAATTCCCACACCTTCTTCACCAGTCCCAACTCATAGAGGCCTTCAAAATCCTTAAACAACCTGAGAATACCCCAGCACTAAAAAACTTAATGACTCCCTACTCCAATCTAAGCTGCCTTCGCTCAGCAAACAGACTCCTTGTCCAAACAACTAAATCTCTCAACCTAGGTGGTGACGCGCCATTTGCCAACACCACTGGTAAAATATGGAACTCTCTCCCAAATAACATCACGCTTGCAACTTCTCTAAGTCAATTCATAAATAGTCTAAAACTCCACTTCAAGTCACACTGGCTATGTCCTTGCTCAAACCCAGACTAGCTCTGTGCCATTAACTAAAACATAAACAACTAGCTAAGATGATAAGTACTTTGTATACTGTGATAAAGAAATATGTATCCTGTCTAACTCTATGTCATTATACTGCCTACCGTCCTTGCTAATATGTTATTAATGTTACATTTGTAGTAATCTCAGAAATAGTAATGGCAGTCTTGTACTTGTATGTAAATAGCCTATGTTTTTGTTAAGTTCTTTCAGCTCATTTACTGTACCTAATTATCAATGTAACTCTGTTGGAGCTTTTCTCCCCGGGCCTCCGCTGAAAAAGGACATGTATCCAGTCGGACCATCCCGGTTAACAAATGTAAAAAAAATAAAAATAAAAATAAATACATTATATTTAATTTTTTAATTGCGTTATTAAATATTCATGTTGTAAAAAATCACATAGGTCCCCATACATTAATAGAAAAGAAAACAAGCAATAGCAATATTTTCATTATATTTATGGATATGTTTTCTTTTTGACAGTTATCATTTACTCCAACATTATAGAAATTGTTCAATTCTTGCCTTTTCTGAAAACTCACTTCTCCTCATGAACATTATTCCGCAGGTGCTGTTCATACAAATTCCATTTTTTTCTATATAATTTGCTCCTTCCCTTTTCTAAAGATTTCACCTCCTGTTCTTTTACTTCTTTTACAATATGCATTATTAAGATGACATTTGTTTTAGCTTTTCATTTTCATTATTTGATTATTTTCTTAGTGATAAAGGAAGCAACTGGGATAAGACAGATAGTGAAGTCATGAATATCCAACCTTCTCCCTGAGAAGTAGGGAGAAGGGCGAACACAAACCTTTGGAATGGAGAGTCCTGAAAAGAACTGCAGGGCATAGTTCTTAACCTCTTTGCACAAGAGATCTGGAGAAAGCCTAAAATAGTGGGGGGATAAAGGCCCAAAAATGTGGACAGATTTTAAATATTGGTTTTATAAACGTTGAAAGTTGCTGGAATAACAGGATTTGTGTTAGCATGCATTTTCTGAAGAATATGAGATCTGAAAATCAAATTTATGTCATTATGTAATGACTTCAGTCCTTACTGATTTTCCAGAAAACCACAAATTTTATGGAGAACAGACTAAAAAAATATGAGGCAAAAATCTTGACATTCTAAAAAAATCTGGACAGTTGGGAGGTATGCTACAAGGGGATACATGCTGAAAAGGACTACACAAAGAAATGCCTTGCGATTATCTTGCTGTGTAAAACCATCAGCTGATTGATCTTGAAAGTGCTTCACTGTCAGTTTTTTCTAAACTCGTACCATCTTCTGACTGATACAGCTGGCCATCACATTGTTTTACTGTGTAAGAAGTAAAATTAGTATTTTTTGAAGAACTCTGGAAGGTGGACCACACCTGGGCAAGAGAGAGGCCTTGTCTCTGGGTATGGCTCACAGCAGAACCATAGTAATCATCCAAGCTAGGGTATGGCATGGTGACCTAATCCTGGCAAGAGGCATTCTTGGCCAATAGACCCCCCTCCTTCATGCGTTTGCCCATCCCCTGGGTAATTCTTGTATTTATATGAGACTGTAGCTCAGATGTTGAAACACAAAAAGTGCTCATCCATATAATACAACAAAGGTATCAATCTACTTATTACTAAGCCTACCGAGCTTTATTTCTGTTTTAAGTCATTTTTCTTCTTTAAGTCAGTCTCATAGAGAGTATTATTGTATTACTACTGGGACACACTAGTGGTAATCCCAGCACTTCTACTGCTATTGTGCAACTGAGGGTTTTCAACAGCAGGATAATCATAAGACGTATCTCTGTGCAGTCCTCTTCGGACATATCTTCCTGCAGTTACAGAGGGAGCCAGGTAGGTAATCAACTACACTGTAGCTGATGGACAGTATATGGATCAAGGGGTTGTGGGGGTCTCCCCCACTTAATGGAGTGCAGGTGGGCAAACTCCTTAGGAAAAGAGCTTACTTTGTGTTTTGCTGAAAGTGGCTTTCAGTGAAATTCCTTCACAGTTTTGTTGGTCATAGTTTTTTTGTTCAGTGGATCATCATAAATCCATTACAGCTGGCAGAGCTTGGGCCCTAAGGCAAAGAGGCACAATAAAAAAAAGAACACAACATATAGGAAACCTGAAATATGTATGACATTGTGTAAATATCTTTAGTTTGACCTCACCTTGAGACTGGCACAGTTACCTGCTCTTCTATTGATAAATGGCTTGATAACATACTTCAGCTAAAACACAGCCAGATAGAGTGATAGGGAAAGAGAAGCATGCAGTATATAAAGACACATTTAAATGTCTAAAACTAATCTCTTTCTGGAATATTGACAACTGAGAGGTGATATTATATTGTTATAGCTCTCCTTTTAAGATGAATTTCTGAGAGAATGTATGGCAATAGATGTCACAAACTGCACACCAGATGTTAGGGCATTGATATGGTTACATTGTGTATGAAAATAAGAAAAAACAAAATGGCTTGAGGTATAGTTTAATGGTTTGGAATTCAAGAGATACCATCGGAATGACAAATCACTGAGATAGTCTTATTCAAAATGAAGTTAGAAGGATTATTGGATCGAAACTGGTATGATGTGTTAGTACATTTCAGGAATGGGACATGGCCTGACTGATTATATTTCTTGTTTCATTAACTGTGCTCCACTGGCACATATGTAACGTATATTAATTTAAAACAGAGGTTTGTAAATACACAATATATAATACAGGCCTTTCATGTCACTTTTTTCCTAAAAGGAAATATTCAAGGTAATACACTTTACCAGACAGAATATTTTTGTAACAAATAACATTCAAGGTAAACTAGATATAGGCCATAGGCCAAAAAGAAGGACATCTAGATGTAGTCTGACAGTAGATGGTAAGAATGTTTCATATAAATGCATTTGCTCTTTCTGAAAGTATAAGTTGAGTTTGCCATCTGTATAACCATTTAGAGAAGAAAGAAAAAGAGCTCTAGTTTAATGAAAATATTTCAGATAAATGACTTTCAGTATGTAAGTTGCTACAACCAAAAAGCTAAATATGAGCTGTTTCTTGAGTATGTAAAAAAGCAGTGTGCCAACGAGGTAAACCAAAACCATATAAAACACAAATACCTTGTAAAGAATTGCCCAGAAAACAACCTGTAGTAGGACAATTTAGTGGTACTTCACAGATAAAAAAATCAATACAAAGGTAAAACACTCCAGTCAAAGGGCTTTCGTCCATAAAAAATCAGGACTTCAGCAGAACAACATGCATAGAATTACAAGTAGTTTAAATAGTGAAAAAACAAATCCCATCAATTAAAATTAGTGACATCATCATTACTTAATGGTCCACTATGATTAAAAATCAGGAAATAAAAGTCATGTTAAAATAGTAGATTTGTATTTCAAAATAGGCATTAGGGAACAGCAATCATTAATACCTGGACCAGTACTGGCATTTAACCTCAGCTGCCAAAAAAGTTCAATTGTTTCCGGTTTATTTTGCCAATGTTGCACTTATTTTTAAAATCGTTTTTTTCTCAAAACTTGCATTTTATCTGTCTTTGGCCTAGCACTCTTGTGTGGGGTCATTTACTGCACTGTTATAACTTGTTGATACTTGTGAACCTCTGCTATCTCTGAAAAAAACAAAAAAAAAATCTTGCTTTCTTCCCACTTTTCTGAGATTTAAAAAAGTTCAGTTACAGGCTTGCTGTTCTTGAACTGTTTGTAAGTTTCTTGGAGGCCATTTTTTGCTTGGTCTAAAGGGAAGTCTCTCTGTTGATCAGTGGGAGTGGTTACTGACTTGAAACTGTAGTTTTATTGGCCATTTTGGGTCAATTCCAAACTCCTTCATCTTCCTCTCTTAAAACCCTCTTTTATGCATTTTTGTGCATAGCGCAACAGCGGGCAGCGCCACCTAATTGGGTTTGAACTATTCCTGGCTCCACAAAGACTGCTCTTCACTTTTTCCCTTAGAACTGCTCTATCTCTCAATTTAAACACCATATTCTCATTCTAAGGCCCTTTACTGGTCCAATTAGGTAATTCTACAAGTTAGCACTATTAAACCATAAGCACTACTTACTCTTATACTCTCTACGATTACCCTGTCCTCTATTGGTCCGTCTTAAATTCAGTTTCCCTATATTACTCTAGCATGTCCAAAGGTCAGTCAGTGGTTTCCTCTCCAGTCCAGCTGGTGTATCTGGGAATTTTGAGGCAATGTTACAACTGTCTCATGTACAGGGACAACCCTGTCCTCCTCCAAACAGGTTCAAATATATGTGAGAGATGCAACTATTTAGCCAAACTGGAGGCTGAGCTCTCTCATCTCAAAACTGGTGTAACCAGTCAGGAGGAGAAGGTAACCTCACACAACACAATTCCAGTATCACATAGTCCCACCACATCAGCGAACCAAACACATAAATACACAAAAACATACTCGGAGGCTCTAAATAAAAATCTACCTAAGCAACAGAGACCTCCAAAGCAGACATCCAAGCAAACGCTACCTCAAAACAAAACACGCACAGCACATAGCCCACAAAGTCGGTGTGCCAAGCAGCCACAGCCCTTAAGGCTGAATAACACACCTGATACTCTTGTAATAGGTGACTCTATTGTCAGACACACTGATGTCCCGCTCACCAGGCTGAATAAAGAGAAGGTCATGGTGAGCTGCCTGTCGGGTGCTAGGATCCGCCACATAACGCAAGCACTCAGGTCACTCTAAAGCAAATACAAATATGACTCAGTCATTGTACATGCTGGTGTGAATGACCTGAGACGTACCTCCCTGGACTACATGAAAAGAGACATAGAGGAGCTCTCTGATCATGTAGCCCAGGCTGGTATGACCCTGACCTTGAGCAGCATCTTACCCTCACCTAGAATGATGCCACAGTACAAAGACAAAATGATCGATTTTAACAATTGGCTAAAATGTTGGTGTCATTCAAAGGGGATCCAGTGTCTGTCAGCCTGGGATGACATGCTCGACAAGCCACGTTGCTTCGCTAGGGACGGCTTGCACCTGTCACCACTGGGCTTTCGGATATTGGCAAAGGCTCTTGCCACCCCCATAGTGCCATTTTTAGGCAAGGCTCAAAAGTCAAACCCACCCCCATAGACAGCACAAGGAACAAGAAACTAAGGGTAATGCTGCTTAACGCCAGAAGTCTTAACCTCAAGATGCACGCACTCAAAGCTCTCCTCAGTATGGAGAACATTGATATCTGTGCAGTGACAGAAACCTGGTTCAAGGCTCCAGAGAGCACCCCAGCACTACCAGGCTATACCTCATATTATGTTTTTCGGCCCCAAAACCCGGACCGAACCACAAAAGGAGGGGGAGTTTCCATAGTTATCAAGGATATCCACACCTCCAGGTTAGTGGCATTGCATGAAGTATTGGACACCATCCATGTGCAACTAACATTGGGCAAGACTGCTTTTCAGTTTATAGCATCCTACAGACCACCCTCTCAAAGTCAGGAATCCCACTCGGCTTTCCTGAAAACATTGGAGAACATGAAGATCTCTCCGAACTCCATTATATTGGGTGACTTCAACTACCCAAACATTGACTGGGAGCACTACTCAAGCCCCAGCACCTTAGCCCAAAGGTTCCTGGAAATTATAAACTCAAATGATATGGAACAACTAGTCACCACTCCCACAAGAGGGGACAACATACTAGACCTGATTATTACCAACATGGGGACTCTATGCTCCACACCAGAAGTATATCCCTCATTGGTAAGATCAGACCATAAATTAATTTCACTGGATGTCCACATCCCGACCCCACCCCCAGCCCAGAAAACCACAGTGAAAAACTTCTCAAAAGCAAACTTCTCGCTTCTCAAAACCAAAGTGGAATCCTTCAAGGTCCCAGGGCCAGTGGAAACTACGGCCCAAACTGCAGAATCCTATATAAACGCATTCTACGGACATCTCCAGGAATGCATGGATCATGCTATCCCAAACAAAACCAAGACCCAATCATCCAAAGGCAGGCGTCCAGTCTGGTGGACCCCTGCCATAAATAAACTGTACAACAGAAGGAGGAAGCTACTACATGATATAGCAAAATCCCTAATAGGAAAGGCATCTCTGATCAGTACTAGCAAAAAATTACGATCCCTCATAAAATCCTCCAAGGCCAGCTTGGAGAGAAAAATTGCACAGGACACCAAAGACAGTCATAAGGCTTTTTTCAGTTATGTTAGGAACCTGGGATGCAACTCCCAGACTTGTTCTGAGTTGATTCTAAACGACAAAAAATACACTGAACCCACAGACATCGCCAATATCCTGGCAGACAGGTTCAGTGCAAACTTCTCCGCCCCCTCCCCTCCAAAAGAGCAAGTATCTTTCCCGGCAGAGGGCTGCCTCCCAAACATCTCTGATGCTCAGGTGAAGGCTGCCCTCTCCAAAGCAAAAAACACTGCTTCCATGGGGCCAGATGGCATCCCAGGTTGCGTCCTACATGAACTCCTAATCCCTCAAATAAAACAGCTATACAATCTCAGCCTCACTACAGGATATGTGCCCACAGAATGGCGTACAGCAACAGTGGTCCCACTCCACAAAGGTGGAGCCTCTACGGACCCTGGAAACTATCGCCCCATAAGCCTGACTAGCTTAGTCTGCAAGGCTATGGAGAGGATCATCATGGAGCTCATAAACAAAGACATTGGGGACCTACAGACACTAGATCCTACCCAGTTTGGCTTTGTCAAGGGCGGATCCTGCCTTTTGAACCTGGTTGACTTCTTCGAAACAGTCACCAAAGCCATATATGAAGGGAAGGTAGTCCACACAGCCTATCTGGACCTTGCAAAGGCATTTGACACAATACCCCACTCGGGCATCATAGATAAGCTATCCAGCTTAAATATAAACCCCTATGTCACAAGATGGGTCGCAAACTGGCTCAAAGACAGAACCCACAGAGTGAGAGTTGCTGGAGCCATGTCAGATTTGAAACCGGTCACAAGTGGCGTCCCACAGGGTTCTGTCCTGGGACCGCTCTTGTTCGGTATATACTTTTCTGAGGTACAGGCAAACGCGGGAGGACTATGGCTCACCAAGTTCGCAGACAACTGCAAACTGGGCGCCATAATCGACTCTCCAGTTGACACAAACATCCTTCAAAAAGGTCTCACAGAGACAGATAACTGGTGCCAGTGCCATGGTTTAAAGCTAAATGCCAAAAAATGTATAGTCATACCCTTTGGCAAAAACAATGTGCCCACATATTACCACATAGGTGGAAACCCATTAAGTACAGAGAAAGTTATTAGGGACCTGGGGACCCAAGTTGATAACAATCTCTCCTTTGAAAACCACATTGCCAAAGTGGTTAGAAAGACCTTCTACATAGCCCACCTCATCACAAAGGGTTTCACATGTAGATCAAGAGAGGTAATCGTGCCCCTTTATTCATCCCTCATCAGGCCCATCATAAAATACAATGCCCCTTTTGGGATTTACCTTACCCGACACCTGCAGCAATTAGAAAGACCCCAAAAGTATCTCACCAAGAGGATCAAGGGTCTCAAACAGATGCCACATGCTGCTCGGTTAAAAAAACTCCAGCTCTACTCAGTTGCATACCGCCTACTTCGAGGCGATCTATGCCTGACATACAAAGCTATGTCAAATCCAGAATTAATGGACATGCTCCTCCTCAGTAAATCTAAATCCCTTAGAGCCACACGCTCGAGGGACTTGAACCTCAGCACAGAAATAAATAGAACTTGCTGGAGGGACAGGTTCATAACCCAGAGGTTCCCTTCGCTCTGGAATAGAATTCCAGTTCATGTGAGGCAGAGCACCTCACTGAATCTCTTCAAGAAGAATCTCGATAGGTGGATGGGGGATCATAGGTTTGTCCCAGGGATTATTCCCGTGTCACTATTAGACAGAGGCACAGTAAACTAAACCTTAAAAAGGGCACAGTATACTCAAATCAAGGGGTGGCGTAAGCCATACAGAATCGGGCTAGGCTTATAATTGCCCCAGGGCAGATAGCCTAGTATGAACCTATGAACCTATGAACCTATAATGTCTTCCTTCACTATCTGTAAAATACCAAATTGGAATCCAGTGCAAAGGAGAGAATTTTCTAAGTGCCTAAATAAGCCATTCTTTTCATTTCTAGTTCTTATTGCATATAGATGCTCATAAATACGTCTTCAAAAGGGTCTCTTAGTTTTTCCAATGTAAAATTGTTGATATCCTGTACACACTGCAATGTATAGCAGACCCCTTGACCCACAGTTTTCTGTGGCTAATCTGACTTTTTTAAGAGGGTCACCTACACAGATGTCACTCTCTTCCAGGATATACCTACAGTAACCACAGGCGTCACACTTAAACGTACCCTTAGAATTTAGAATTTTGGGACCTTTGGGTGCTCTAACACATATTTCAAGTTGAAATTAGTTCTATATACAAAGCTAGGGGTTTTACCAACACTCTGATAAATGTCATTGTTACCCCTGAATATAACCCAGTTCTTCTCCAATATCTATCTTACCCTTCCACTAATGTCACCATAAGTTAAAACCATAGATTGAACATATGACTCCTTGTCAACCTGTGAGTTATTTTCCACAAGGGGAATACCCAGCAAGGGTATGTACTGAGTACCCCAACCACCCATGACTTGCTCACAAATGTTAATGATCATGTCCCTTGGGTAACTTCTATCCAAAAAAAAACTGAACAAGAGTTCCCATCTTGTACCTAAAAACATCTAATTTGGAACACATCCTTGCCACCCTAACCATTTGGCCCTTGACAATATTTTTCTTTACATCTCCAGGGTGGCAACTTTTGAAATCTACATAATCATTAGAGAAGGTAGGTTTTCTATAAATTTTAGAAATTAATTTTTTGTTATCCACGTCTTTACACGCTATCACATCCAAGTAGTCCTCTCTTTGGTCAGAGTGATTGGATGTGAACTTAAAATAATCACAAATACCATTAAGATAGTCTGAGAACTGTTCCTGTCTATCAGGAACTTTCCACAAAATAAAAAGGTCATCTAAAAACCTCATATAGCAGTACCAATTTTCTTGGAAAGGGCTAGCCAAAACGTGTTTCCTTTCCCAGGAATACATCACAAGGTTAGCATACAATGAGGCACAACTGGCCCCCACTGCTACACCCTTCACTTGTCTAAAGTAATCCCCTTCAAACACAAACCAGTTGTTCTTCAATATGACCTCCATGACCAACATAGTAAAATTTAAGATTGACACCCTTAAGGTAGTTTTCTCAGTCAAAGCCTCTTGGAATTTAGGCACTTAGAAAATTCTCTCCTTTGCAGTGGATTCCAATTTGGTATTTTACAGATAGTAAAGGAAGACATTAGAGGGTGACATTGGCAAAATAAACTGGAAACAATGGAACTTTTTTAGCAACTGAGGTTAAATGCCAATACTGGTCCAGGTATTAATGATTACTGCTCCCTAATGCTTATTTTGAAATACAAATCCACTATTTTAACATGACTGTTTTAGTTCCTGATTTTTAATCATACTGGACCTTTTTTTATTCGTTTTCAGCAGAGGCCCGGGGAGAAAAGCTCCACATTCAATAAGATACAAAACATAAATTGTTGACATGACAATAGAGCTCATATACTAGTTTAACTACACTATGCATTCACAATAGAGCTCATATACTAGTTTAGTTATGCATACACAATTTCACACATCAGATAAGACACAAACATAAATCATTGACTTGACATTAGAGGACATGAACTATTTTAGCTATACATTCGTACTTTCACACAGTCATGATGGTTGACATTATTAGCCAGTCTACATTTTCTGTGGAGTCTTGGTTGAGAAACTTCACATAGTAGTAATACAGAGTGTGTTATTGACATAAGAATAGCTGAAGTTTAAGTCTACATATATGCATTCATTGTATACTTCATTCATCGTTGTTGGCAATATTGGCTAGTAGCACTGCTGCAGGTTGAAAATTGTAAGTGAGGGAAGAGAGGAGAGGAAAGAGATCAAGAGTTAGAGGGAGGAGTAAACGATTTAGTTAGCTGTTCAATCGGCATTAGACTGACCTTAGGATTGGGTAGGAAGAAGAAGCTGACACTAGTACAGTGAGCCGATCGACCAGGGGAGAAACATGGGCATAGCCAGTTTCCTAGATAATGGGTTTTGAGGAGTTTTTTAAATTGGAGGGGGGATGTGGTTGAAATTAATTGACTTGGGAGTGAATTCCAAATACTGGCAATGGAACAGGCAAAGAGTGATTTACCAGCTGTATTTCTGTGTTTGATGACATTGACTAGATTTTGATTATTGGATCTTAAGGTACGAGTGGAAGTGTTGGGATGAATTAATTGCTGGAGTGCTGGGATGTTTTCTGGGAGGTAGTAGATTTTGTGTGCTATTGAGAGTTTGTTGAATAAGAGTAGTTGTGGTAACTCAAGCCATTTGAGTTGCCTGAGGGCAGGGTAGTGATGTGATCTATAGAATGTGTCAGTGACAAATTTTGCAATCCTGTTGTAACAGGATTCCATTTTGCTTAGTTCGCTGTGATGTAAGTTAGTAAATACCGGGGAGGCATAAAGCAGGATAGATAGGAGGTGTGTCCTTGCAATAGTGGCTTTGGTATGTTTGGTTAGGAACTGTTTGTTCCTATAAAGGAGACCCAGCTTTTTGTTGACTTTTTTACTGTTTGGGCTATGTGTATGTCAAATTTCAGGTTGTTGTCAATTTCTACTCCTAGGAGTTTAGTGTGGGTAGTTGGGTTGATTATTATGTTTTCCTTTGATTTTATAGTAAAGCTGCTGTTTGTAAGGGGAGATTTCCCTGGACTGAAGAGAATGAGTTGTGTCTTTTTAGGGTTTAGTATCAGTCTGATTTTAGAAAACCAGGAATCTATTTGTGAGAAGTTGTTTTGAGTTATGGTTTGGACCTCATTTAGGGTGGAGGCAGCATATATGATAGTGGTATCATCTGCGTATTGCACAATTGAGGCCGAGAGAGAGGCTGTGGCTTTGTGGTTAGTGAAGAGAGAGAACATCAGTGGACCTAGGATGGACCCTTGTGGGATCGCCTATGGCTACTGGTAATAGGGGGACAGTTGACCGTGCCATAGGACTGTTTGCTGTCGATTGGATAGGTAGTTACTGAATCATGATTTGGTGGAGGGGCTTATGTTAAGCGTGGTTAGAGTGTCTAGGGGCATTGAGTGGTTAACCATATCAAAAGCTTTAGATAAGTCAAGGAATATGGAGGCTGTAAATAGACCGTTGTTTCTATGATGATTGACAATATCAGTGAAAGAGAGTAGTAATGTTGTGGTGCTGTGGTAGGGTCTGAAGCCGTGCTGTGACTTGGCTAGTAGGTCGTTTTGTTGGAGGAATGTAGTGATGATGTCACTAATTTTAATTGATGGGAGGTGTTTTTTTTACCTTTGTACTGAGTTTTTTATCTGTGAATTACCATTAAATTGTCATGCTACAGGTTGTTTTCTGGGCAATTCTTTATGAGGTATTTGTGTTTTATACAGTTTCTTGAGTATGAAGATTGCAAAATGCGCCTGCAGGTAAAATGTCAAAATAGCAGTACAGCGTCTGACCTCCAGTCTGGCATCATGTAGAATATGGGAAACACATGACCTTCACTGAGCAACCTCTAGAAACATACTCACTGTTCAACAGTTTGTCAGAATGTAAGGAGACAAGCTGTAGAATAAGACTCTGTTGAAGAACAACGTAAGGTCCTACAAATCTGATAAGCGTCTTAAAACAAAAGACTTATAAGGAGAAGTCATAAAACAGACCATAGAAATCATATAATGTATGAACTTTGTCACAGAAATAAAGATAAGTAAAACTATGACTTGGAAATAATTACCAAATGACCTAAAGCCTGAAAATAAAAAAAGCCTGTGAGTGGATTTAATAATGTGAACTGTTAAGCTTTGATTTTATGCTTCTGCGTGTTAACCGAAAGACACAATTAG
Source organism: Protopterus annectens (assembly GCF_019279795.1). Classification (NCBI taxonomy): domain Eukaryota; kingdom Metazoa; phylum Chordata; order Ceratodontiformes; family Protopteridae; genus Protopterus; species Protopterus annectens. The sequence continues at coordinate 1,512,702,159 of NC_056743.1, forward strand.
AATAACACATGCAGATGTTCAGCATTTGATCACTGCTGCTGTAGCCATAGCTATATGGGTTATATCCCTGTACAGGATATAACAGCCGGCCGGTTTCCAAAGCTTAAAAGCATCTTCCATGTGTCCAGACTGTTGATAGCTCAAGCTAGGCAGGGAGAAAATCAGCAGTTTAAGTTCCAAGTCCTTCATAGCTTTCATGACTACTGAAATAGGCGGGCTAATGCCCTGAAAGAGTTCAGTGCTAGGAAGTAAACATCAAGGTCCTCACCATGACAACAAAATCATAAAAAAGGAAGATTGAGTGAGGCTACTGCAGCAGTGATAATTTGAGCATGTACTGTTATGTTAAGTTTACCAATGCAAATGCACTATGTTTACCATTTGATCACTGCTACAGTAGCCTTAGCTTTATGGGGAGATTATCATGGTTTACAATGTTTGGGAGAAGGAAAGCGAATGATGAGTGTCCAGGAACCCATGGAGAATTGTTTTAGCAAAGCCTGCTCTAGATCTAGAAAAGGAATCTAGTTTGTAGTGCTTTGTAAAAACATGTACAGGGTACCATGCTGTTGCCTCTGGAATACTTCTAGATTTTACCACTTTCTGAAATGCCACAGATGAAGCCAAAGTCCTGGTAGCATGAGTGTTGAACCTGCCTGGAATTGCCTTATTGTGGTGGGTGTAACAAAAGTAGATAGTATGAGACAACCATTTGGAAGTAGTCTTCTTTGACACTGTTTGTTCTTTTTTACCTTATAGGAAATAAATAGATTATCAAAGTTTCTGAAAGTTTTTGTTCTGTTATGATAATATCTGTGTTTATTGTGGGCATCCAGAGTATGGAGAATTCTTTCTCTCTCTTTTTTAGGTTCAGGAAAGAAGTTAAAGTGGTGAATAGCTTAGCTCAAAGTAAACTATGATACTACTTTAGGTTTAAAATAAGGATTAGTTCTCAAGGAAAACCTATCTTGTGGAAAGTGAGTTATGGCTGGCCCGGTTCTCTATTGAAACACTGAGTGCTGACAAGATGAAAAAAATGCTGAAAATAAAAAAAAAAGAGTGAATCTCAAAAACCACTCTTCTCCTTAAAAGTTCTTTTAGTGGGGGGCATGAACCCCGTGCACCCCCACATCCCCAAACTTGTATATGCCAGATGAGTACTGGATTATATATACCAGATAAGAAAGGAGCATGGAATACCTCTCTTCTTAGCTTAACTGGGATTCCTGTCCCTAGTGAAAATTTCCGTATCAGACCCTGGTCTGCATTTATGGAAATTCTTGTCAAAAAGACATGCATTACTTTGGACATGACTGATTTATTGAGCTTGACTAAAGGTTTAGTTTAGGCTCACGAGCCTTCCATTTCTGGTGGTACTGGTAAGTACTGGTAATATAAAAAGGAATTCTTCACTATCCAAAGGTTTTCAGGATTTTGAACTGGAATATGATCATGGAGTATGAAGTGTCTGTTATGTCTCCTCATGTATCTATTTCTTTCTCTGAGGAGTGTTTCTTCTGATAATTCATTAGAAGAATTCTCTTTTCCTAATACCATATCTAGACTAAATCAGTTTTTCAGTGGGAACATAATGATATTTCACCATCTTTAAAGAAATGTTTTTGGTTTATTACAAGTAGAATTCTTCAGCTTGGAAGATGTTCTTATTGCAACCTGTAACTTGCATGATAGAAACTTGTTGCTCCTAAGCAATCAGATTATATAAAGTTTCTCAGTCTTATACATTTTTATTTTCTAATCCTAGATCTGACCAAGAAATGATTTCCTGGTAGATCTTGCTATTGTTGCTAAGCATTTGGTAAATGCTAATCCCTTCCCTCTGATTAGGATGGAAACATTTTTGAAAAATGTGGAAAAAAGTGTATTTGTCTGCTACACTTATTTTCAGAATTTTCAATTGCCAAACTTGTGTTAAAGTTTTAAGATTGCTTCTTTTGAGAATATGATGAAAAGTCATCTCTGTGTAATTTTATTGCTTTTAAATAGTCTTTGACTTGAGCCTATGATTCAGCTTATGCCTCTTCCAGAGCTGGAACTGCCATGCAAAGGATGGATTGTTTGGCTACAAACACACACACACACATACACACACACACACACACACACACACACACACACACACACACACACACACACACACACACACACACACACACACACAAACACACACACGCACGCACGCGCACACACACACACACACACACACACGCACGCACACACACGCACACACACGCATGCACATGCACACACACGCACACGCGCACTTGTATAAGCACTCACATGCGCACACACACACACACACACACACACACACACACACACACGCACACGCACACGCACACACACGCGCACTTGTATAAGCACTCACATGCGCACACACACACACACACACACACACACACACACACACACACACACACACACACACACACACACACAAATACCTGAGTATTCAAAACTGAAATTCTGAATTCTGCTTTGGATAGAGAGGTTGTGTTTGGAACATGTGATATAGAGGTTCAGAAAATGTGTGATGAGAAAGGGAAGCTGATTCAGGGAGTTTCTCAGATTGTTTTGCCTTCCTTCTGCCAATTTGTCAAGGGTTTTACATCTAAGCTGTGTCTTTTCTATAAGAAGTAAAATAAGCAGACACAAGCAAGTTGCTGGCAACCAGAATTTAAAAAAATAATGGCAAGGGGGTTCCAAAAAAAAAAAAAGAAGGAGCTCCCCAGAAACATGAACAGTCCATCATGTCTGAATGACTAGCTGCAGAAGGGTGAGAGAGCTCCTTCTCAGACTGGGATTTCAGGAGAACATCCAAACATTTTGCTTGATTCTTTCCAACAGAATTGTTTTCCCTGGGGGGGGTCTCATAGAATGCTCATTTCAAAGGGGTTTTCTTCTAGATCTATTAATGAGTTTTCCTACTCTGACCAAGACCTCCGCAAGGGAATTTCTCAGGATATTAGGTTTCATGGCATCCATGATTCTTCCTGCTTGACTCTGTGTAAGAAAAAAATCAGTGGTGCCTAAAATTAGTATGGTCTCATCATCAACATCCCCATGACATTCTAAATTATTTTATCTGATTCCAGGACTGCTATTTTCCCTTTGAGCTCCAGTATAGTCTGTAATTACAGATACCTCAGACTTTGCTTGGGGAGCAGTGTTTGTGGGAGTAAAACTGCAAGATCTTGGGGACAAAAAGGACAGACTAAAATACTTAAATATAAAGAGCTGCTGACAATGATAAATGCTCTGAAATCATACAATCATCTATAATCCCATGACTATTACAAGTTCATAGGTTCATAGGTTGGTAGTAGGCTATCGGCCCTACGGCCTATACAAGCCTAGCCATAACAATTTCCTGGCTATTTCTTTTCAAATATTTACTTCCCTGTTACATGCAATACCACCACAATGTGATACATAAATAAACAGGATGGGGGACCTGATCTTACCTCCTGTGCAGACTAATTATGGTAGCCTGGGATATAGTTCTTCAGTACAAACTTAATCTATAGGCATTTTACATCCCATTAGAACACAATTTGAGGGCAGACAAGCTGAGTAGGGCTAGAACTGACCCTCAAAAATGGAAATTAAATCAGGGGTCTTCCAATATTTGATCCAGCTGTGTCTCCACTCATAAAAATCAATTGGCAAAATTCTATTCCATTACTCCATGCAAGAAGACCTGGACAATGGATGCATTTTCATTTCCTTGGACAGTAATGTCCCAGTATGATTTTCCACCCTTTCCAGTGATATCCACTGTCATTCTGAAGGTTCAGAAGGACTTTCCAGAGATCATTGTGGTAACTCCCTTCTGGCACAGGCACCAGTGGTTGTTCCTTCTTTTGGAAATGGCCAAGGGCAATTAACACAGTTTTCCTTACAGAGTGGACCTATTCACACAAGGCAGGAATCATTTGATGCACCCCAACTTGAAACAACTCCAACTAACTGCTTGGAGGATAGAGTTTTAATACCTTTTAGGCAACTATTTTCTGGAAAAGTGCAGCAGATATTAAAGGAGGCAAAGAAAACTGCTACTTGGAAATCATATATTAGCAAGTGGAAAATACTTTGTCGTTGGTGCCAATAAAAGAATCAGGACCCTTTTAAGAATACTATTTCTCTGGTTCTACAATATTTGGTGAGTTACTATCCTTTGGCCTTTCTTAATCCACTGTCAAGGGACACTGGGACACTTGTCGGCCATTTCAGCACGTCTACCAATGAATCATCCTGTTTCAATGCAATCTGCATTAAAATATTGTTAAAGGGTATATTGATACACCAGGCTTCCTAGAAAACAAGTGTCTCCTCCTTGGGATCTCAACTTTCTTTTAAAGAACACAAAACGTAGAGCTTGCTGTTAACCCACTCAGTAAATACTCCGTTCTCAATATAAAATCAAATAACATGTAAATGAAGTAGTGCAGCGAAGTAACCAAGCAGTCCTCGTATATATAAACCAAATAAAACCTTTTATTTGTATAAATGATGAGCGCGTTCGCTGATAAGCTTCTTCAGATCAGAAAACAGTTAAAAACTAATTATTTCATTTATATATACAAAATTCAAATAACTTTAAACCAATCAAAGTAGTTCCTTCATTTAGTTCTTAAAATGACACTACCATATAGAAGGTGAATGAATAAATTCACAATCGTATATTTCAAAAGTTTTGTATATGGTCCTAAATAAACCTCTCAAGGTACTAAATATAACTTTTTCATGTATAAATATCTATGAGCATATTAAATATAAAACTATAGTTGAAAATCTATATGCAATGCGTACAATATAACTTCTCTAAAATATTAATGTTTCAGACTTCTAAAGAATATTTCAGACTTCTAAAAAACTTTTAAAATAAACAAAAGATCTATATGCGATCCATACATTATAACAATCATAAACGCATGAAGATATTTCAAACTTCTAAGGAAAGTTTCAAGCTTATAAATAACTGAAATGATATATACTTCATATAATAAATAAATATATATATAAGCATAAACATAAATAAAAATCATATATATATATATATATATATATATATATATATATATATATATATATATATAAATGTATGTATACCTATGTATATAAATACCTTTAATATGACAGCATATATAAATATAGCAGCTTAAAGCATATGTTAATAACAGAAGTGAAGGGAGGTATGGCTAATAAAATTCATTTTATATTTCTGCGTTTATTTAATAAGGGCTTTATTGTAGCCCGTTCATTTAACCCACTCCCTCTATCAACTCTCAATAATATTATCCAATTATTTTCCCTATATTCTGTATGATTTCTCATGTCTCCCTGACGTATACTAGTGGGAATAACTTCTAATGCTCTAAAGGTGAATGTGTGTGTATTTCCTGAACTTAAGACACATTTTGCTAATGCATTATGTCCAGAACCTTTTTTAATATGATATATATGTTCTCCTATCCTATCTTTAAACTGCCTGTTTGTCTTCCCTACATAGAAGGAGTGACAAATTTGGCATACTGACAAATATACTAAATTACACGTTTTACATGTAGATCTGGCCCTTATGGTGAACTCTTTCTGTGAATCCGGATGAAGAAAAATTGTAGAGCTATCAATATATTCACAAAAGTTACAATCACCACATGGTATGGTGACCCATTTTTCCCCATCATCATTCCTCTTACTGTTCTTTTGATAACACAATAATCTCTTTAGATTTTTTCTATTTTTATACAGAAAGTAAGTTTTTTCACCTACTAGCTGTTTTATTTTTGGATCCACCTGTAAGATTGACCAGTTCTTCTTAAATATTTCCATTAGTTTATTATTGTCTGATGTATAAAACATCGGCATCTTAAGGTTAGTCGATCTATATGCTATTTCATAAGAACTTTTTTTTTTACGTAGTTCAGGAATATCTTTCAAATTGCTAAACATTTCATTCTGTGTATACCCTCTACTTAACAATTTCTTATTCAACTCATTCATTTCTTTCTCAAAAGTGTCTTCCGATTTATTTAATCTTGATGTTCTCAGTCCTTGTCCCTTTATCAAATTTTTAAAAATATGTGTCGGATGCATACTAGATCTCAATAAAAAAGAATTGCAGTAACTAGATTTTTGACAAATACCTGTATTAATCATTCCATCAGCCAACTTTTCTATATAAAGGTCTAAATATTCAATTTTTTGCATGGATCTATTCATTGTAAACTTTAGACATTCTGTTAAGTTATTAATTTTATCATAAAACATATCTAAATTATCATAGGAACCTCTCCATAACATGAAGCGGTCATCAACAAAACGCCTTTAAAAAATAACATTTGTTTTAAATTCTTCTAAGTTAAACAGTATGGTATCTTCCCAATGCACCAAAAACATATTTGCATAACTATTGGCGCATGGGGTACCCATCGCTACACCTTCACTTTGAATAAACAGCTGTTCATTAAATAAGAACAAGTTGTTTTCTAACACCAATTCAAGGAAACAAGTTATTAAATCTATTTGTGTAGGTGAAAAATCACTGTGAGTAGACATATATTGATGTACATATTGTATACCCAATTCATTTGGAATCACTGTAAAAAGTGATTGAACATCAAATGTTACTAATACTATATCTCCAATATTATCTTGCCCCTTTAAATTTTCATATAAATCAATTAAAAAGTGTTTGGAGTCTCTAAGCACATATTTGTTCATATTTACTATTGGTCTTAAATGCTTTTCAATATAAATTGATAGCTATCTGTTTGGTGTTTTGTGAGGAAGTGTTTGGTTACAAGTTATTTGGTTCTACTTGTTTGTGAACCTAGTTACAAGGAGTCTCTACGATGGATAGTAGCAGCCTTTTGTCTGAACTCATTAGGGTTATTCAAACCCATTCTCAGACTGACGCCGGACCACCCGGCTCAGATAACAGTATTCCATGCGCACAGAGCAGTCCTAGGAGGGCTGGCATGAGTAGGATGACGTCAGACACCGAAGCTCAGCAACGAGAAAGGGCGTATGTACAGGATTATGGCCAGAGGGCTCCGAATGGCATTCCAGCTAATAAAAACGTTGGCAACAATGTTTTCGAAGGGCAGGAGATACCAGATATGTACAAGAACTTGGATTTCCATACCTGGATCAATCAATCATTGAAAATCAGCAATAGGGAGAAGGACAAAGACAAACGTGGTGGTTCCACGTACAAGGACCTATGTAAGACTTTCAAATCTTTGTTAACTAAGTACAAATCCTTGGTTATAGAGAATTGGTACTTTGAAAAATGTTTGGAAGAAAAAATAATACCACAGGGACTAAGACTCAATAAATTTCCAAACTGTGCTAAAGATGACAAAGATTTTTTTTTAATTATTTGTGACATTTTAAATAACTGTGGGCTGGCAGTTCTAAAAGAAATGATAAAACTAAATACCAAAAATATGGAAACACTTAAAAAAGAAATTGATGTACCATATGAAAGTATTAGTACTGATTTGTTATTTCAAGTAGATGAACACAAGAATGTTTATTTGAGAGTGCTGCGTGATGTAGACAATACTGCTAACACCAACATTAACAGGAAGATGTTAAAGTTGGAAAGGGATTTAGCTGTGTATGAAAAAGGTATGGCATACTATGTTGAATCTAAAAATAACAAATATTATAACCACAGAAGCAGTACAACTAAAAATACAATTTGGAGAAGAAAAGAGAGGTATAATGATAGGGATTATACACATTTTAATCATTTTGGTGAAATTAGAAGGGGAAGACGGGAGCATGAATATTGTGATAGAGACCTACAGTATCATGCACACAACAGATATGATGTAAATGGAGTAGAACAACACTTCAGTAGTTGTGGGGATAGCAGTAACACTGTTAGGAAGTGATCCGTTTAGACCTGGAAGAACCCAGGAGATCAGAGAGGCTGCAGAACCGAATGCAACAACCCACCTATGCACAGGTGATAGAGAACAACAATATCCAACATGTGGCGAGATCACACAGATAACATATGATAATCTAGCATTTAGTACTAGTATAGGTGATACTAGTATAGATGTCCAAATAGATGAGAAAAAGGAAAATATTATTTGCACCCGTAGAAATTTTAATATTTTCAATTATACTGATATACAGATTACTGATGATTATTTCAACTTATTTATAAAAGGGTTTACCTTTGTACCCATTAACATTCCTAAAATTGAAAACATTTTGTTAGACATTAAATTGATTACGAGAAAATTAAATTTTACACACATGCTCAAGGATAGAAATACTGGAAGTAAGGAAAGTACATTAAAGAGAGCAAGTATATTTAATCCCCCAATACAAAACGAAATCATGAATTTTGAGAGATGTGTAACTAGGAGAATATGTACGATGAACTTGTATAATACAGAACCAGTCAAAAACTTAACTGAAGTTGAAATGAAATTATTAAAAGAGCTGAGTAATGACGATAAAATAAGAGTCATGAAACCTGACAAGGGTGGGGGTGTGGTATTTATGGATAAATGGGACTACACAACCAGAATGATGGATATTTTAGACAATGAAAAACAATATAGTAGAGTATCCAGAAATGAAATCAATATATCCTACAGACAGATTGACATAGTATTAGAGGACATCCTTTTGCAGGGCTTGATTGATATGGATCTTTACAACTTCCTTCGAGTCTCAAAACCAGTTATACCAGCTATTTTCAGTATACCGAAAGTCCACAAATCTATATATGACCCACCTATGAGACCTATTGTCTCGTCCCAGGGATCTAAGACTCAACCTTTGGCAATATATGTGGATTCTAAATTGAAGCAGTTTCATATAAAATATAGTCACATTTTGGTTGATTCCTGGGATTTTTTGATGAAGATGGGTGAGTGTCCATACAACAATGAGAGTGTTTTCATCACAATTGATGTGAGAGATTTGTTCTCCGTCATACCACAAAAAATGGGTATAGTATGGTTTGAAGATATTTTAACTGAAATGAAATTAATAATGAGTGATGAATTTAGGCTGGTATTAGAAAATATGGAGTTGGTTTTGAAATATAATTACATGTACTTCCAGGGTGAATATTTTCACCAAAAAGAAGGAGTGGCAATGGACTCAGCCTGTGCCCCTATATACGCAAAGATTACTATGCTATATTGGGAAAGTAAGTTCATATTTTTATCTGATTATTATAGGTACATTGGTAAATATTACAGATTTCTAGATGATATTTTTGTTGTATGGAATGGGCCACTTGACAAGATAGATGAATTTATTGCATACATCAATCAAACTACGTCATTTTTAGAATTTACTCATGATATTGGAAAAGATTTTATACATTTTCTGGATGTGAGGTTAGATAAGGATTACATAAACAAGTGTTACAAATCTAATATATATACAGAAAGAAGCATTTTTCCAATGCCTACTTACACTTTGATAGTGACCATTCATATATTCTAAAAAAGAACATTATAAAGGGACAAATGATTAGGATGGCGAGGATGATTTCAGATGATTCTGAATTCCTAAAAGAGATTGAATTTGTTGATAAAATGTTTCAGGAGAGCGGATATCTGTTAGATTTGATACACAGTGTTAAATACCAGGTTCAAAAAGGTAGGAGTAACAATAAATATACTCCTTTATTGGTTAAAAGTAACCATGTATACATAGTAAATGATGAAGTGGATGGTAGTGTCCGTGATATGGTGGGGGGTAATCATTACTATCAAAAGAATAAAGTTTCTAGTGCACCGTATTTGACCCTTACATATTATCAAGGGATAGGACAGCTTAGAAAATGTATTAATGAGACTTGGGAGATGTTTAGGGAAATGGCCATCAAAACTGATGTATTGAAAAATGATATAAGTTACAGTTATAGGAGGAATAGGAATATTAAGAACATCTTAGAGAAGAAGACTAACAATACACATGGAGCATATAAAAAATGTGGGACATTTAAGTGTGGTAGATGCGCGCAGTGTGCATTTATAGCAGGACAAAAGGAGATTAGAATACCCAGTCTTAGAACAACACTGGTTGCCAAAACTTATAGTAGTTGTTATACCAAAAAGGGGTGGTATACCTTGCTTTCTGCAAGGTCTGCTGGAGCTACTACGTTGGGACCGAACGACACCTACGATCCAGAATTTATGAACATGTGAGGGACATCAACAAACATAATGAAAACAATGCTATGTACAGACATGTTTTGGTCTGTAAGGATGCAGATTTCAAATTCTGGGTTATAGAAGAAGTAAAATATCTTGAGAGAGGTGGTGATTGGGAGACCCAACTGGAGTTAAAAGAAATGATGTGGCAACTTAGACTGGACTCTTGTTGTGGCAAGGGGCTTAATGACCACATTTCCATCACCCCAGCATTGAAAATGCTTGCGGCTGATCCCAAGAAACACAAGTTATGACCACTATCACCAACATTTAATTGAACTATTTTGGACCTATTCCTAGGGTGGATTATACATATATGTTTATATTTTTATACTTTTATTTATTTTTACATTTAATAATACTCAGCAACATGTACATTCCTGGTTATATTTTATTTCTTTACTTTGACTTTGATTGTATTGGTTGTGTTTTTCTACATATACATATTTTATACACACATAATTCTTACATAATGTGTTATTAATTTAATGGAAATTTTAAACATTTTTTAAATATTTTATATATACTGTTTGAATATTTTTAAACAGTACAACATGTATTCATATACTATGCCACTTTCCCCTAGTATATTTGAATTTGTATTTGTTTTTATATCAGCACCTTCATTCATATTTATATTATATTCACATTTTTCAAAGATTTTTAAATATACATATACATTTATATTTTTTTATATATACATATATTTATATATTTACATATTTATATATTATATATTATATTAGTATTTCATTGCTGTGGCTTTTTACATACATTGATATATTTTAATATTTAAATATTTTAGTATACATATACACATATATATATTTATTACAATCATCATATATTTGTTCACCATTACGCTTATTATATATATTTCTTATATTCGCATTTATTGTGTGTTTAATACCTATTTACTGTGTTCATTTTAACCTGCAAAGTACTTATTCATACAGATTTTCAAATGCTCTTGAAAGTATTTTTGGTAAGGTTTTACCTTAAGAAAATGAATTTAATTAATTAATTATTTAATTAGATGCCAGCTGGTTAGTATAAAAGGGTGCTAGTATTGTTAATCCTTGGATTCTGATGAAGTCTCCGATTGGAGACGAAAGCGCTTAATCTAAGGCTCTGGTTGTACATAGGACTATCATTTTATTACTAAGGATCATTTTGTGCAATAAACTATTTTTTGGTATATTTCTGGCTGCATTTGATTGAACTCTAGAAGACATCCTTTATTGTTGACTGAGATCGCTATCTGTTTGGTGTTTTGTGAGGAAGTGTTTGGTTACAAGTTATAAATTGATAGCTGTTCTGTAAGGCAGCCTCCACCTGCTACAGTTGGTCTCACTGGTGGATTCAAAAGATTTTTATGCACTTTTTGGCTGACCCTGTATAATGGGAATAAGTGGTTCTTTTACTACTAAATACTCTAAAATTTCTTTTGCAATAATACCTCCTCTATATATGTCAAATAGAGTATTTGTGACATGTATAATAATATTATGCACATCTTCCACTGTGATTGGTTTGTAAGATTTATCATCTTTTAACATTGTTTCCATCGATTGCATATAATGCCATGAGTCATTAGTACTTAATATTACCTCCTATAAACTTTCATTAGAAGAAAAGAATGTACTTTCAAAAGGTCTGAATTTTATCCCTACTACTAGGAGTAAAATGACAGACATGATACTAGATTTAAAAGTTTTTTGTAGAAACATCATGTTAAAGTACCTATATGAAGGCAATGAACATAGTAATGATTTAGTTACAATGAAACCTGAATTTAAATTTAAGAAATTAAGTAATTTCGTTCCATCAAATCATCCATTGATAGATGCATATATGAAAATCACAGAAGAAGAACTGTTCAAATATTATGAACAAGATAGTAACTATCAGAGAAATATTAGGTATAATTTAAATTATAAGGAAAGAAAAGCCCTACAAGAACTGCAAAAGAATGATTCTATTATAATAAAACCTGCAGATAAAGGAGGCCTTATAGTAATTATGGACACATGGCACTATATGCAATCAATGGAAACAATGTTAAAAGATGATAAATCTTACAAACCAATCACAATGGAAGATGTGCATAATATTATTATACATATCACAAATACTCTATTTGCCATATATAGAGGAGGTATTATTACAAAAAATTTTTTAGAGTATTTAGTAGTAAAATTACCACTTATTCCCATTATACAGGCTCAGCCAAAAGTGCATAAAAATCTTTTCAATCCACCAGTGAGACCAATTGTAGCAGGTGGAGGCTGGCTTACAGAACAGCTATCAATTTATATTGAAAAGCATTTAAGACCGATAGTAAGTATGAACAAATATGTGCTAAGAGACTCCAAACACTTTTTAATTGATTTATATGAAAATTTAAAGGGGCAAGATAATATTGGAGATATAGTATTAGTAACATTTGATGTTCAATCACTTTTTATAGTGATTCCAAATGAATTGGGTATACAATATGTACATCAATATATGTCTACTCACAGTGATTTTTCACCTACACAAATATATTTAATAACTTGTTTCCTTGAATTGGTGTTAGAAAACAACTTGTTCTTATTTAATGAACAGCTGTTTATTCAAAGTGAAGGTGTAGCTATGGGTACCCCATGCGCCAATAGTTATGCAAATATGTTTTTGGTGCATTGGAAAGACACCGTACTGTTTAATTTAGAAGAATTTAAAACTAATGTTATTTTTTACAGGCATTTTGTTGATGACCTCTTCATGTTATGGAGAGTTTCCTATGAGAATTTAGATATGTTTTATGATAAAATGAATAACTTAACAGAATGTCTAAAGTTTACAATGAATAGATCCATGCAAAAAATGTAATATTTAGACCTTTATATAGAAAAGTTGGCTGATGGAATAATTAATACAGGTATTTTTCGAAAATCTAGTTACTGAAATTCTTTTTTATTGAGATCTAGTATGCATCCGACACATATTTTTAAAAATCTGATAAAGGGACAAGGGCTGAGAACATCAAGATTAAATAAATCGGAAGACACTTTTGAGAAAGAAATGAATGAGTTGAATAAGAAATTGTTAAGTAGAGGGTATACACAGAATGAAATTTTTGGCAATTTGAAAGATATTCCTGAACTACGTAAAAAAAAAGTTCTTATGAAATAGCATATAGATCGACTATCCTTAAGATGCCAATGTTTTATACATCAGACAATAATAAACTAATGGAAATATTTAAGAAGAACTGGTCAATTTTACAGGTGGATCCAAAAATAAAACAGCTAGTAGGTGAAAAACCTTACTTTCTGTATAAAAATAGAAAAAAATCTAAAGAGATTATTGTGTTATCAAAAGAACAGTAAGAGGAATGATGATGGGGAAAAATGGGTCACCATACCATGTGGTGATTGTAACTTTTATGAATATATTGATAGCTCTACAATTTTTCTTCATCCGGATTCACAGAAAGAGTTCACCATAAGGGCCAGGGCTACATGTAAAATGTGTAATTTAGTATATTTAGCAGTATGCCAAATTTGTCACTCCTTCTATGTAGGGAAGACAAACAGGCAGTTTAAAGATAGGATAAGAGAACATATATATCATATTAAAAAAGGTTCTGGACATAATGCATTAGCAAAACATGTCTTAAGTTCAGGAAATACACACACATTCACCTTTAAAGCATTAGAAGTTATTCCCACTGGTATACGTCAAGGAGACATGAGAAATCATACAGAATATAGGGAAAATAATTGGATAATATTATTGAGAGTTGATAGAGGGAGTGGGTTAAATGAATGAGCTACAATAAAGCCCTTATTAAATAAACGCAGAAATATAAAATGAATTTTATTAGCCATAACTCCTTTCACTTCTGTTATTAACATATGCTTTAAGCTGCTATATTTATATATGCTGTCATATTAAAGGTATTTATATACATAGGCATACATACATTTTTATATATATATGTATGATTTTTATTTATATTTATGCTTATATATATATATATATATATATATATATATGGTTCTACCTCACTTAAACGATACGCCGGAACATCGACACGGAAATCGCGAGCCCCAGAAGATCGACGGCTTAGAAGACCGATGCGACGGGACCCGGAAGATCGACAGTGCAGAAGACCGACCCGATGGATGAAAGCACCGACGCCGAGGATGCCGACATGGGAAAAGGCTGTGTAAGTATGCGGTAGTGACAGACGTTAGGGTGCGAGTAAGGTAAGTGTGGATATTGACGGTCTGTGGGGATAGGGGTGGGTTAAGTGAGTTAGGGTTAGGGAGCGGGTCAGGTAAGTGTGCGGTAGTGATTGTGTTTGGGTTAGGGGCAGGATAAGTGAGTTAGAGTTAAGGAGCGGGTCAGGTAAGTGTGCGGTAGTGATTGTGTTTGGGTTAGGGGTGGGATAAGTGAGTTAGGGTTAGGGAGCGGGTCAGGTAAGTGCGCGGTAGTGATTGTGTTTGGGTTAGGGGCGGGATAAGTGAGTTAGGGTTAGGGAGCGAGCAGGTAAGTGTGCGTTAGTGATGGACCTTAGGGTTAGGGTTTGGGTTAGGGTTGTAGGTAGCTGTGTATGTGAGGTTTAGTGTGGGTATGTAGGGATTTTGGTGTGCTTGTGTTGTGTATGTGGGTTTTGGATGGGGAATGTGTTTTGTTTGTTGATTGTGGTGTGTGCAGTGTATGAGGTTTTGTGTTTTGTGTACCGTCGGTTATTTCGTTGTCGGGCATGTGGGATTTCGTGTTTTTGTACTGTCGGTTATGTGGTTTCGGTGATTGCGTTGTCGGTGTTTTGGTGTTTCATTTATGTGAGGTAGAACCATATATATATATATATATATATATATATATATATATATATATATATATATATATATATTTATTTATTATATGAAGTATATATCATTTCAGTTATTTATAAGCTTGAAACTTTCCTTAGAAGTTTGAAATATCTTCATGCGTTTATGATTGTTATAATGTATGGATCGCATATAGATCTTTTGTTTATTTTAAAAGTTTTTTAGAAGTCTGAAATATTCTTTAGAAGTCTGAAACTTATTCATATTTTAGAGAAGTTATATTGTACGCATTGCATATAGATTTTCAACTATAGTTTTATATTTAATATGCTCATAGATATTTATACATGAAAAAGTTATATT
Organism: Protopterus annectens; assembly: GCF_019279795.1. Taxonomy (NCBI): domain Eukaryota; kingdom Metazoa; phylum Chordata; order Ceratodontiformes; family Protopteridae; genus Protopterus; species Protopterus annectens. The sequence continues at coordinate 1,512,717,571 of NC_056743.1, forward strand.
TAGTACCTTGAGAGGTTTATTTAGGACCATATACAAAACTTTTGAAATATACGATTGTGAATTTATTCATTCACCTTCTATATGGTAGTGTCATTTTAAGAACTAAATGAAGGAACTACTCTGATTGGTTTAAAGTTATTTGAATTTTGTATATATAAATGAAATAATTAGTTTTTAACTGTTTTCTGATCTGAAGAAGCTTATCAGCGAACGCGCTCATCATTTGTACAAATAAAAGGTTTTATTTGGTTTATATATACGAGGACTGCTTGGTTACTTCACTCCACTACTTCACTTACATGTTTCTTTAAAGAAACTAACTCATCTCCATTTGAACTAGTTTATGAGATTGATAATGTGGAAAACAGTTTTACTGATTGCTCTGACATCTGCAAGAAGAGTGACTGACTTGCAAGTTCTTATGGTGGACCAGCCTTATCTCAATTTCCACACAGATAGGGTTTTCTTGGGAACTAATCCTTCTTTTATGCCTAAAGTAGTATCAGGGTTTACTTTGAGCCAAACTATCCATTACTTTTGTCTTCTTTTCAGAACTTAAAAATGAGGGAGAAAATATTCTCCATACTCAGGGTGGCCACAAACAACTCAGATATTTTTTGACAGAGCTAAAACTTTCAGAAACTCTGATAGTCTTTTTATTTCCTATGACGGTAACAAAGAAGGACAGACTGTGTCAAAGAAGACTATCTCCAAATGGTTGTCTCATGCTATTGCCTTTTGTTTACCCAGCACAATAAGACAATTCCAGGAAGGCTCATTCACTCTGCTAGGGCCTTGGCTTCACCTATGGCTTTTTGGAAAGCGGTAGAGTCTAGAATTATTCTAGAGGTAGCAAGTTGGCAACCTGTATATACTTTTACAAAGCATTACAAACTAGACTCCTTTTCCAGGTGTAGAATAGGCTTTGCTAAGACCATTCTCCAGGGGTTGCTGGACCAACATGCTTGCTCCTTCCCCCCCAAAAACCTATTAAGCCATGATAATCTACCCATACAGCTAAGGCTACTGTAGCAGAGATCAGTATGATGAGCATAGTACAGTTGTGTAAATAAACTTACCATAACAATAGATTTTCAAATGATCAGTGCTGCAGTAGCTGCTCCCACACTCTATCCTCCTTTTTTATGATTTTATTGCCATGGTCAGGGCATTGAATTTTTCTTCCTAGAACCAAACCCTTTCCGGGCTCTAGCCTGCCTATTTCAGTTGGCATGAAAAGTCTGAAGGACTTGGAACCCAGACTACTGATTTTCTCCCTGCCTAGCTTGAGTTATCCATGGTCTGGATGCATGAAAGCTGCTCTTAAGCTTTAGAATCTGGCAGGCTGCTATATCCTATATAGGATATAACCCATATAGCTAAGGCCACAGCAGCAGTGCTCATCTGGACATCTACTCTTATGGTAAGTTTACTTACACAACTGTACCATGCACTGGGTAAACAGTTGTTTATAAGCCCACATTAAGGGCATACAGTTAATATTGTCAAACAATGCCCCCAATCCACAGTTGGAGATATAGTGCCTTGCAGGGTTATTTTTCACTGTTGGTTGATATTCATGTGTTTATAATAAATCTGGGGAGCTCAACTGTTAGGCACAGGACTGATGTTCAGAACCTCAAATCTAAAAGTTCACTGGCATCTTGTAATGGTGGCTAGACTCTGAAAAAACAGAGAAGTTATTTTAATCACTGCCAACCTTTTCTCTGAGTTTGGGCAACCTCAGAGTTGGTATCATTTGGGGGTGTGGTGGCTTGCCTCATGTTGGGACTGCAGCAGGGTTTGTCCAGCAAAAAATATATTTTGTATTTTGCAATCTCACAAGGTTTCAGATGTTTTGGGTTTGAATAATTGTGTGTTGACTAAGTGAGGCACAATTATTCACAGTGGGCTCTAGGCACTGTCTTATAACAGCTTGTTTATATTGTGATCAGTGTTGTTTCTATACAGGTTTTAAATATGCCACTAAACCATAAAGATATTTTACATCTGTATGCATTTATACTCTTTGGTCACAACTCACTCAAATCTAATATTCCGGTGTGTTTTATTACAGGTATTTTAAATATATACAGGGTTCCTTTACACTTTTGCCCTAAAGTTAACAAATAATCTATAAATCAGGCAAAAATGTACATATTTTAGCTCAATTTCTATTTTTTGCAATACTTTCTACTTCCAGTTTACTGTAAAGACACTGTTTGTCACAAGTGCCTAACCCTTGCAATTTCCATAACCTGATGAAAAATTTACTATTAATAATAAAAAGAACATTTTGCCCTAGACAGCATCCATAAATGGAGAGAGGAAGCATTATGTAGCTGGCTCCTGAAGTCATCCTCCCAATGTGCAGGTACCGGAATGGCCACATCTGCAGCACCCAATACAGCTCTGAAGCAGACATCACTGAAGGAAAAAACAAACTTGGAGAATACATGCAATGCAGAGTTTCTGAATTGTTGAAGAGTGCAGAAGGGATGGGCATGAGCAAAGATTTATAAAGAAGAGCATTTATACATTGGAAAGGAAAGGCAAGAATACTTTATAGAAATACCACATTACTGTGGAAAAAGTAAGGGCAGAGCTAATGAAGGTAACAAAGCTATGGAATGTATTGACAGAGGTAGTGGTATAGTGCAAGTCATTACAGAGGTTTAGAGATGCAAGGTTGTGATGAATGTATGAGATGAGCTGCTAAATAGGAGTTAACTACAGCAATCAGACTGTCATCACAGTCCAGAATTAATCACGAACATCTGCATATATTCATGTGCAGCTATCACAGTACAGAAGTGTCGTAATGATTAATTACATTAGCATAGTAAAAAAGTTTAGGTTTTTATCAGTCTGGTTCCCCTATTCAGTACCCACACTACCCTGTACACCAGCCCACTCATCTGATTGTGTCCAGTGACATATTTCCCGAAGTAATCTTGGATGTAAGTTCAGCAAAACAAACAAATAATTCACCCAGTTTCTCAATATGAAAATATATATATATTTTTAATTTCCTGCTTCTGTCCTAGAAGATGGTCATTGTGAGCTGAAGTAAGAGTTGCAGGTGGTCTTGACAATGCCTCTGGGCTATGTTACAGAAGTTTTGCTGCACTTTGATTGAGTCATTCTTGCTCATGGGTGCGCATTGGTTAAAAAGCTAGTGATATGCACTTATGTACAACATGCATGAATTACTGTGCCACCTTTGATGAATATAAAGCAGCTGTTTTAATATTCCTGGTTCTCCACTAGGAGGTGGTTCAGTGCTGCTGCTCCTACAGCTAGCCTTCTTCAAGGGAGGTGATGTGGTATTTGCCACACCGCCTATCACTCAGTTGTTTTAGGTATCTGTTTGAACCTGGGCAACCTCTTCATTATACAGACATCATGAATTTGTATTGTTAGGATACCATATATCAATACAAACATAGAAGGCTGAGAGCTTCCAGAGTTTTAATTTGTGGCTAGATCGCATGCATAACTTAAAACAATTATCATGTGTTTAGCCCCTAACTTACCTACATGTGAATCCATCACCCAAAACTTATATTTTTCAATTGCACACTGATTAGAGCAATGACATCTATTATTCAATCCCAAAAAGGCTAAGTTTATGCTGTTTACCTCAAAACATACAAATCCTGGCAAGTTTAATATACTGTATTCTTAGAAACTCAAGAATTGTATTTAATTCCCACCAATAAACTAGTCTGGATGACCAAGGATTCGCATTTGAAATTCAACCTCTATATACATAGCACCATAAAGAAAACTCATCAAAACGTGGCACCGTTTGAGCAGGGTCACAAACACACATGCTTCAGCCTATCTTCTCCCAAGTTTAAGTACTCCAACCTGCAAACCAATCAACTCACTAAGCTTGAAAAGCATCATAATAAAGTAGACAAATTTGCTGCCAACTTTCCTAATAGAACATAATATTGCAACTGTTCAGCACTCAATTCAACTGGATGGAATTTCATAACTGCCTCATTTTTCATCAGCTTAATACTGTCCATGAAATTCTTTACCATCCATCCAGATGACTGTATGCACTAATTCAATGCTGCACACTCACTGGACACCTCTATCCCATGGACAAATAAGTTATCATCCAAAATAAATGTCATAACTGACACTGTGGTGCTTTATACTCCATCCATATCACCAAAATATGGAACAGCCTCCTAACCCAATGTAGACAAAAGGTAAGTATACTATTAGTAGGAATGACAGTGGGTGATAATCTTAAATTCATATACAAAATTGCATAAGAAAAAGGATGTCTTATACAGCCAAAACCTTTCTCAACGATGCAACTAAAGCTATACTTAGCACTACTTATCTCCTCACCACACTTCTTTATGATGCTCCTATCCTTACTACCATTTAGGCATCACAGAAATCAAAGCTTGAACAATGCTATAACAAAGTTGCTAAATTTGCCGCAAATATCCTTTTCAGAACCCAGAAATGTATAGTACTAAAAAACCTAAATTGGTTAGAACTACCCTATCAGCTATCATACACAGTTTCTTACCAGTAATAAAATTATCCAGAATCCATCTACTTGTCCAGCACTGAATAACATTCTACAAAGCTATGTCCCTAAGTCGGGCATTATGATCCAAAGACCAAAAACTCCTGTCTGTCCATAAACCTATCAAATCTGATGGCTATTGTCTGCACTTGTACCTTGTGGCTAAGGCCTGGAACGCCTTATTTCTATCCATCAGGTCAATGCCCTCCCTCCCAGCTTTCAAAACCATTCTGAAATACTTCCTAGCCAAAGGCTGGCTCTGTTCTTGCTCAAAACCGGGATAAACTATATCCCTAAATGTTGGCAAATACCTCTTCATATCGTATATTTCCTTAATCTCTCTTCTTCACTCACTTCCTTACTTCTGTCAATTTCTCTTCCATAGTTTTCAGTTCATATTGCATTTCCTGTTTGTATTATACTAACTTGGCTTTAATTTCTCTATAAACTGGCTAAAATTTCTAATTATTACACAGTTGTCATATAACTTGTATCTATTCTTAACCAGTGTTTCCATATTATGTCTAATTAAGTATAATTATTTAAACTGTATTTGTTTTTGTATTATTTTTAAACACCGTAAAATTACTATTCTTAAAACATTTTATACTTTGGAGCTTTTTTACCATGGCCTCCACTGAAAATGTGCTCCTACACAGTTGGACATTCCCAGTAATCAAATGTCAATAAATAATACATAAAAATAAATTAAACTGAAACTTAGATCCCATCTCTTATCCCTGTAACTTTATTCCTGGCGGACTCACAGTGATTCCCCTTAACCAAGTCTCCCTCCAAGGTGAGACCAAACTAACCCTTTACCCATCTGCCATCTTTCTCATTTTCACATATGGCTAAATGCTCACCATGTGTGACATCAGTTGCTATTTAAACCTAACTTTCCCCTTCCACATAATGTATAAGTACAATCTACAACTCTCCTCCTTTTTTGACCTTCTGAATATTTTACTATCTTACATCATTCCAGAATTACTTCGCTATTTTCCAGCACCTTCTTATTTTCATTTCCTTCCTACTATAGAAAAAAGTATCCTTTTTTATTAACTTTTCTTTTGTCTGTACCTCTCAGCTGTCTAGATTTTTGCAGAATGTCCAGATTTTTTGTGTAATATGTTTGGTCTGTTCCTCATAAAATTTGTGGTTTTCTGGATCTTTGAGGCAAACCATTGACAATCATTTGAGTTTCAGACTTTATATCTTTCAGAAAATGCATGGCAACACAAGACCTTTTATTTTAGCATCTTTCTAAGTTTATAAGAGCAATATTTAAAATCTGTCCCTATTTTTGGAGTTTTGTGTTCCCATTATTTTTGGCTTTGTCCAGATTTTTTGTGCTAAGAGATTGAGAGATATGTCTATCATACATTATCTTAGAACTAGCTTGTGTTGTTATCCTTACTAAGCTGTCTGTATGTATTTCTTGTATTTATTACTGATTTTGTATTTCCGCATTGCTTTATATATCTTTCTCACTGTATCACTCATCATTATGATTGAACGTAATTGGAGCTTTCTTCCTCTCTGGGCTGCCAATGAGAAAGAGGCTTGTATGTAAAAAGTAAAATAATGTCTTTCGGCTTTTCCTGGTTAGGGGTCACCACCCACAGTGGAACTCCGGTCTGCTAATGATTGGCAGAGGATTTTATTTTTACAGTGCTGAGTTGCCAGACCAATGCCCAACTTTCAAAGAAGGCACAGCCATTCACGCACGCACCTACCTGCATGTATTTAAACGTCACTCGACTGCAGGGAGGACATGCAGACTCCACACAGAAGGCGTTCCAGCCAAGAATCGAGCAGGAGAACCTCTTGCTATGAGGCGACAAAGCTAACCACTGCACCATCGCAGCCCTTGAAAAAGAGGCTTGTATGACCCAGTCATATTTTCCTGGTAGACAAAAGCAAGAAAATAAATAAATAAAGCTTTCCTCTCTGCATCTTCATCTGCCTGTTTGCTCAAGTAGAACTTCAGTCTGGGTTTTCCAACTTGTCACAAAGTTAACAATTACAAACACACTCTATCTTGTGAACTCAGTAGTGAAAAAAATGTTGAAAACGTAGCAGCAAGCAAAATGAAAAACAAATATGAATGAAAGTTGAAAAGACTGGGGATAGGATAGGATTTGGATTTGTCATTTTATTTCTTTAGTACTAAAAATGTTGACATTTCTTATCAGAGGTTGGTGCTTTTATATTTTTTAGCTTTTTGCCTTTTTACACATTTAAAAGGTAGGAAACTTTATTGTCTTTGCAGTGTATTTTGCGGACTCACTCAAAATAAAGAGGTTTTCTATCATTCAGATGGCAAGGAAAGAAAATGGCACAGTTCTACACTGCAGCCATACTTTTGTATAAATTCCATGCCCAGCATATAAACTGTAACTGCACAAAATAGTGTCTTGTAATCCTAATAAAAACTGTTAGTCAACAAAAAGATGCAAAATGTTCCTTCAAATAGTGATGTATAGCATGTAAGCATTTCCCTTGATCTAAATAGTGCATCATTCATACTAGAAGGAATTACTAATTTCCCATGCCTAATACTGGCATTGATTTATTCAGCTGCTGTGTCGCTCTTTACCAAAATTGTTTTGTCTTCCTTCTTATTTCCTGTTTTTTTTTCTTTTACAGACCTGTTTCACAGAGGCTTAACTATTTACCCTGCAGAAGATCTGCACTATCCAGCTTGGTTCCTGGAGTGTTCATTTTTAAGGGGATATCTCACTTTCTCCAAGTTATTATATAAGGGGCTTGTAAAGAAATGAGTTGCTGCTAGCCAAAGCATTTACTCAGTATGTTACCATAGAAACCAATCCCTTTCTCTTTCTCTTTGTGTGTGTGTGTGTGTGTGTGTGTGTGTGTATGTGTGATACCTGTCAACTTCTTAGACCACAAAATCTAGTCAAAGCTTAATAAAATGCAGGGATAAAGGGCCCAAAATAGGGACAGATTTTAAATATTGTTCTTATAAACTTAGAAAGATACTTGAATAATGGGATTTGTATAAACATGAATTTTCTGATGGATATGAAGTCTGAAACAAGTGTATTTCATTACTTGGTGACTTCAATTCTCAGTGACTTGCCAGAAAACCACACATTTTATGAGAAACAGACCAAAAATATGAGGCAAAAGTCTGGACATTCAGCAGAAATCCAGACAGTTGAGAGGTATGTGTCTATGTGTACGTGTGTGTGTGTGTGTGTGTGTGTGTGTGTGTGTGTGTGTGTGTGTGTGTGTGTGTGTGTCTCTCTCACTCTCTCTCTGTTTTCGATCATGGTTCTTCCATACACCTTTAAATTTACTTCCTCTGTTAGCCTTATTCTGTTTTTCCCTTGTTTGTGTTTCTTAGTCCTTGTTTCCAGCATTCAGAAACTCTTAATACTGCTGATAGTCATCTGTTCCTGGAGTGTAATTTTAATTTAAATCAACTGATTCCTAGCACTGTGACTTTTTTTCACTGATATCTGCCCAATTTAACACCAGGAGCACTCCATTTTTTGATTGTTTATTCCTCTTTGCAAATGAAAGAAACGTTAGATATTTTACTCTTTCTCTGCATTATCTGTACTGAGTCATTCGGAGACGTTAACCCAACCCTTGGGCTTGAGGATAAACATCCCTATATATACTACTCCGGTGCCATACTCATCTATCTGACATCTCCATATTTGGAGGGTGAAGCCCTTCTTAACATAGGGAATGTTAATACACATCTGAGGAATTGAAAGCATGGCTTCAAGCTTATAACTGACACACTTTCAAAATCAGAGTGATGGCTCAAACGTAAGTCCTTATTTGCCTTCCTCCTTTCCTTCTACTATTTTCCGTAGAGGAACAGACAAAGGAAAAAAGAGTTAAAGAGTTGATGATGCAGTTAGGCTCCTGACCAAGAAGCTCCTTAATTGAAGTAGTAATAATGTACAAGAGCCCTGTCTGATTCTACACCGGACTGGTTGTCTGTTTGGATAAACCCTGTAGGGTACACTAAGCTGTTTGGGCTCTATTCTAAGTCTGCCAGCTCTTAATGCTCCCTAAATATAGTAGCAAGGTAACAGAGGCAAGAAAAGGAATCATGCTTACCTTACAAATCACTAATATGGTCCCTCAGTTTGGAAATTATGGCTTAATGTCCCTACAACTCTGAACTGGAATGTGTATAATACCTGATGAGGACAAACTGCAGCAGAGCTCCAGTAATGGATGTTGACTCTTGCATAAGATAGTGACAAGTCAGAGGTACATGTGATGTTATGGTCTATAATGCAACGAAGGAAAGCATAATGGAGATCAAAAATGAATTCAGTGTGGGAAACACTAGCACTCAATGAGTTACCGGGCAGCTACGCACTGCAGGAGTGACCTAAAACAATTAACTAAGGCAACTGTTGGAGGGATACAGCTATCATGTGGCAAGGCATAGCAAATGGAAAAGTTTTGGGCAGACTTGCTGTTTAAATAAAAGAGCAGAATGCAGGGGACACAGCATAACCCTGACTAAGGAGGCTGATGAGGAGCTGGTAAGGCCAAATCTACACCATAACCCTGACTAGGGAGGTTGATGAGGAGCTGGTAAGGTCAAATCTGCAGTTCTAGTCCGTTAATATAGCAGGGGTGGAGACAGGGCACGTCATCAGCTGTATCAGTGAGGAGGCACTGACTACCGGGGGCACACCAGTATCCATTATGCATTGATACACCACATCAACAGATGGACAGGTAATGTAGCATGTGCCTTGGAAAGCAGTTTGTAACAGCTAATATCCTGGGTATGGTGCAAGAGGTCTGGATAACCATCCAAAATGTGCTCCAGCCTAAAGGCAGTTATGATAGAGTACCAGGTATTGAAAGAGGCACCTGCTATCCTATGTTTAATAGGTGGCAAAGAATGACATAATGGCACTGGCATCATAACAATGAGGAAAAACTGGTGGAGGTATTTGCATCAGATATATATGATTGATGGATGGCCCTTTTCCAGCATGGAGAGCTATTTACCAACAGCTGTACACCATCCATGCCCAGTGTGTCCCCAGTAACAGCCACTTCGTAGTGCTGGTGTATGCCATGATGACTGCAAAGACAAGTCATCACATGACATGGTTTGATTACCTAGTTAATACTACCACAGAGGAAAGTGCTTAAATGCAGCCAAAAACATCATGATGGATTTGAGTGGGCATCTCATACAGCTGTGGTACTTTGAATCCTCATGGGAAATAATCAGAGATGCCCATTCCATCTGTCCCAAATCCTGCAGTGCAATGTACAGGCCCATGGAGTGCTCCTAAACTCTTCTATGTATCCAGGATTCCAAATACTGTAAAACATCTGCTGGGATTGTCCTTTTTACCCTCTTCACTGAGTTAAGTGATATCTTCTGGAGGTTGGATGAGTGTAAGGTCAATGTGGCTATCCTTCTGCTCCAGTGATTTTGAAATGACTACATTCTAAGGAAGCTGAAGAATGGTGGCAACTAGCATGGGAGGGAGAGTCACATGAAGGTACTTTAGGAACCCACTTTTTGGTCTGTACATGATCTCATGCTGTAGGACCTCCCACATACTCAGAGCTGTTCATGGTCATGTGAGAAGAGCAGGTCTGCATGAACAACTTCTCTAGGACCTATCACCATCATTGAAGGATATCACTAGAAGCAGTGGACAGCTAGTTGCAGCTTTGTCCCAGAAGGAATTGTGTAACAGTATGGAACGTATCAGGGCTGCAGCATGAGACCTTCTAATGTAGTTTGACCTGTGCACCACTTCTGGTTGGGTCCTTTTCCCTTTGCCTACTGATGACTGTGTATCATACACATATTATACACATTCCATAGCACATGTATTTATTACAGTGGCCATCCAAAGACATTTCCTATAGATTGTGGTTCTTGACCTCAGTTGTTGTGTCATCCCTTACATGCCTCCTGCAGACTGATGTGAATATTTGTAGCCTGCTTGACATTGTATGGACTACTGAGGATAATGTAACTGCTCACAGTATTGGTGTGGAGTTTCATTAGACTGACTGTGACTGTGGACATCTATGTGGACTGTATACAGAGCACCCGAGACCTCTGGGCATCTGTGTCTTCTACTATGGGGGTTACATACACCATATGGCACCATGTAAATGGGTTTGTTATACCTGGTTAAGGGGCTGTGGTGGCTGTGTGCTGTGCTTAATAAGGAAGTAATGTAGGTGGTGATTAGGTTTTGTTTCACGTTTTTCCTTGTCTGATTCTGGAGATTGGTGTGTTCACATAAGGCAGGCACTCTCCACTTTCTTTACTCTGTAATGTGGTCTGCCACTTTCTTGCAGTTAGTGCTGGGGGGTTAGTTCTAAACATTTCTATGGTTTGTTATGCACATTGTTTGTGGGGTGTTGTTTATTACAATTTGTTATTGGGAGGGAAGCGCACATGGTCAGTAACTATTGCTGGGGCAGGTTTGATGTCCTCCATTTAGATACTCTATGTTATGCTGTGTTTTGCTATGTTTTGGGTATTGTGATGATTTGCATGTGTATGTGTTTGCTGTGGCATCTGCAGGTTTCTTGCCACTCCTGTTTCCTTGGGGACTGCTGTAGTTTTGGCTGCCTGGGACCAGGAGCGGCCCTAGGTCAACAACACATTGGTGCCCCACCCCCACCCCATCTACCACTACCAAATAAATAAAAGCGCCTGCTGCTAGACTGGCGCCTAGGCTAGGCCCAGGTTGGCCTATGCCTAAGGCCGGCCATGCCTGGGACCAGCTTGTCAGATTCATTCTTGTTGGACTATCTGTCGCATTTTGAACTAGAGTGGATCATTTACTGCTTCATTCAGTTCTTGAAAGCCTGCTCTTTCAGCATCTATGCACGTCCTTACATTCCTTGCTGCAGTATTCTTAACAGATAGGATTCCCTGCCATGGAAGGCTGAACATCTGGCCAGTCTACTGAAGACTACTTGCTGCTTTTAAAAGGTAAGCCGAATGTCATTCAAATGCTCCTTGCATAGCGTAGGGCAAAATGGTGATGTTTAGGCCTACCATAATCAGAACTTCTTTGCCGCAAGTCTTAACATATCTTTTTACCATTGGTCTGTTTGCCTGCATCTGTTTTTTGCCAGTTGAATGCATTTTTATTCTCCAGTGACTACCTGCTGACTTCTATTGCTGTTGGAGATAAGTGCCCCGCTGGAGATTTTGTTTTTTTCATACTTTTTTTTTTCCACTTGGGGTTAATGTTATCCAGGAAGTGTAAATGCCAGTGTGGGAGACTGATACCCCATAGAGACTGCCACGATAAGTGTCTTTTTTGTCTTGGAGCTTTTCATGACCATACGTCTTGTTCTATTTGTCAGGCGTTTGTTCTGAAAACCCTTCACAGCTGGCTTTCTTCCCTTTCCTTGTATCTTAAGAACCAGCATCTGAAGTTTCTCACTAGAGATATGATGGAAGGAATTTCCTGCCCCAAAGGTCAGCCATTAGGGGGGAAGAAGAAGGTGAAAAACATATGACTGGAATCTTATGCTGTCTGGCCTCTGCCAGGTGTTTCTCTCAAAGTTGTTACAAAGCCAGAGTGTCAACTGGCTGTACTGTCGGATTTCTGTGCCACGACCGTGTTGAAGGCTGGTGAGAGTCCAGCTGGCAGTAAGTTTGAAGAGGCTTTGCAGGCATCCATCTTGGATGTTCACGGGGAACCATGGTTGATTTTTATCTGAAGGGCCTAGGGGGAGTTTTTAGTTGGGGAAGAAGTTCTACTATAGTTTTTGACTGGTGTCCTGGGTCTGAGCCACTTCATTTTTTTGGAGGGGATGTTCTATTAAAAATGAAACAAAAAATTAAACATGTTTTTTATGCTGCTAGGGATCCACAAAGTGAGTGGCAGTCCTTTATTCAGTGGCTAGTTACTGTTTTAATGTCCTTAAAGCCTCCTCAGCAGGTTTTAGTTCCTGCTCCTCCTTGGCTCTCTACTCCCCTTAAAAGGCCAACAGAACATGATTCTTCTGAGGATGTCAGATTCTGATAATAAATTTGAATTATTCTACTCAAATTCCTTCTCCTTTAGACTATGGGTTAGAGGAGAAGGACTCTTAGTCCAGATGTTCCTTTTGAGGAAATTTCCTTTAGGGACACACTCTCTAGGATGATGATTATTTTTTTAAGTGGGATTGTGCTCAGATCTCTGATATCCATAAGAGGTACTATGAGTTGGTGCAGTTGGAATCCCCTAAACCTGTGACTATTCCTCCTGTTTTGGCTGCTTTGCTGGATGCTTTTTCCAATGCCTCTCATGCGCCTGATTCTCTGCCCCCTTCTCTCAGGAAACCTGACAGGTTTATAGGGTGCCTGAGGATTGTTCTTTCCTATATAACTGTCCTGATGCTGACCCATCTATTGCCTGTAGCCTCTGATAGGCCATCTCAATTGCTTCCTTCCTTTACCCAAGTTATTGCCTTCTGACAAAGATAACAGAACCGTGAAAAGGCTGGGTAAGAAGATTTACACTTCTGCTACCCAAGCTTTTAGGGCTGCTAATTATCAGACCTATATATCTAGGTATGTGTTGGCTCTTCTTTCTCAGGCCTGTCAACTTATTTCTGATTTTCCAGACTCTGAGAGTAAAACTTTTATTCTTTCCATGCTAGGGACTTCCTCTGAAGTCATTCATCATTCTGTTAAATGTAGTTATGATGCAGCAGATGCCTCTTCTAGGGCTGGTATTTTTGGTTCAGTGATGAGGAGGTATTCTTGGCTTAGGCTTCAACCTCTACTTGATGATATTAACGCTAAGTTGATGGATGCTCCTCTGGATTCTAACTTTTCTTTGGGGAAGCTGCTGCTGGTTTGTTTAAGTCTCTTCAGGATAAGAATAAGGCCTTATAGCAGCTTAAACATGTGTTTGTTTCTCCTGTGCCTAAATTTCAGAGAAACTACTCTGCTATGCCTGTCTTTGTACGTAGGCAATCCCACTCTTCTACTAAAGGTAGGAAGAGTGGCAAACAGGCTCCTACTGCTAAGGGTACTTAGTTTTCAGGGACTCCAAAGTTTTCCTTTCCAGACAAACCAAGTGCTGTATGACTATCCTTCCCTTCACAGCCACATTCCTTTTTCTCTTCCTGTTTGGCTTCAGATCACTCAGGATTCTTGGGTTCTGTCAATGATTTGTCAGAGGTACTTCATGGTGTGGAAATCCAATTCTCCTTTTATGGGCATTCCTCAGTATCCTCGAGAACAACTTTCCTTTTTCCCAGAGGTTCTTCAAAGTCTCTTGACTCATAGTACTATTCAAGAGGGGCCTGTGTCTCAAAAGTCAAAAGGGTTCTACTCCAGACTGTTTCCAGTGCACTGAAAAGAGGGCACTTGGAGACCTACTCTAGACTTCTCTCATCTAAACACTTTTCTAAAAGTACCTTCCTTTTGGATGTTGTCCTGTCAGATTCTGTTTCCTCTCTTGCTCCCTCAGGCCTATATGGTGTCTCTGGCTCTCACGGATGCTTATCTCCATATTCTGATCCATCCTCTTTTCAGGAAATGTTAGCATTTCTCTGTTGTTTCCTGGCATTGGCAGCTCTCTGCTTTGCTCTTTGGCCTTTCTACTGCCCTACAGGTGCTCACCAAATGCCTTGCTCTTGTGATTGCTTTTCTCAGGCTTCAAGGGATCCAAATATTTCCTTACTTAGACGACCTGTTAATTCTGGCGTCCTGTCCAGAGACCCTTTTGCAAAATCTTCATTTTGCTGTTTCCCTTGTTCAGAGCCTGGGGTTCACTATACATTTCCAAAAGTATTCTCTGACTCCTTCCCAGGATCATGATTTTCTGGGTTACAGAATTCAGAGGGTCCCATTGTTTGCATCCATGCCCCCTCTAAAGGCCTTAACTCTCATTTCTTTCTTTCACACTCTTCTTCCTCTGGCTTCCCTTACTGCCAGGAAGTTTCTGAGAGCTCTGGGTTTCATGGCATCCATCATTCCGATGCTCCCTCTGGCCAAACTTCACATGAGAAAGTTTCAGTAGTTTCTCAAGTCAGTGTGGCTCCATCATGCACTTCCTCTAGACTTTGTGGTTCCTCTTCTTCCTTGTCTTAGATAGGGCCTTCATGATGGATTCAGCAGTTGACTCTGAATCCATGAATCCCTTTTCATCCCCCCTTCACTCTCAGGAATTGTTCACAGATGCTTCAGACATGGGATGGGGTGACATTTGGCTCCCTAAAAATACAGGGGGTGTGGTTGCCTCATCAGCAGAAGGAGCACATCAATGTCAAAGAGATGAGACCTGCTCTGCTGGCTCTTCAGGCCTTTCATCCTCTTTTCTCTCCAGGGCCTCTCAAGGTTTTCACAGACAATATCACAGTGATGTGGTATATCAATAAAATGGGAGGAACTTGATCTTATCTTCTTTGTCGGTTAGCCCTTCTGGTATGGGATCTTGCTGTCAAGTATCAAATGACTCTTCAGGCAGTTTATATCCCTTCTGGTTAGAACATTGTGGCAGACACTCTGAGCAGGTCCTTAACTCAGTCCCATGAATGGATGCTTCACAGGGATGTGTTTCTGGACATTATCCACCAGTGGGGTACTTCTCATGTGGATCTTTTTGCCTCCCCTCTGAACAGATAACTTCCTCTGTTTTGTGCCAGAGTCCCAGGTCCACTGGTATGGAAGGTGGACGTCCTCTCCTTCTCTTGGAAGGGGATGTTTCATTATGCATTCCCTCCCCTTCCTCTCATTCCGAAAGTCCTGTTCCAAGATTCAACAGGATGCTCCCAAAATCTTGTCGGTGACTCCACTTTGGTTGTGACAGCACTGGTTCCCTCTACTTCTGCATCTAGCTAGGGGCAATCATTACAAGCTACCTCACAGGGTGGATCTAATCACACAAGACAAGGGATCTCTTGTCCATCCCCACCTGTCCACGCTTCAACTAACACTGTGGGCGATGGGATTTTGATTCTTCACAGACATATTTTTTCAGAGGATGTGCTGCAAGTCCTTTAGGAGGCCAGGAAACCTACTACTAGGAAATCCTACTAATCCAAATGGAAGAGGTTCTCTGTGTGGTGTCTCTCTTGTAACCTGGACCCACTTACTGTAGATGTTCCTTTGTTTCTCTCTTATTTGTGTGAGTTGCTCAATGCTAGTTTGGCCTATTCTTCTGTTATGGCTCACTAATTAGCTATCTCTGCTTGTCTGCCTTTTTCTCCTCCTTTAGCTTCTAGATTTGAGGCTAAACAATTTCTTAAAGGTATCCTTAATATTAGAACTCACAGGAAGCCTGTTCCTCCTCCCTGGGATCTTAATTTTGTTTTGGAGAAGTTGTTTCAGACTGCTTTTGAGCCTGCTGTTTCAGTTTCCTTGCTACATTGTTCCTAGAAGTCTGTTCTTTCATTAGATTTTACTTCTGCCAGACAAGTGTCTGAGTTGCAGGCCCTTATGGCTTGTCCTCCTTTTTTGGTCATTCATGAGGACAGTTGTCTTTGTGCACTAACCCTTCTTTTATGTCTAAGGTGGTTAATGAGCTATCACTGAATCAGTCTATTAATTTGGCCACTTTTTTCCCCTGTCCGCAATCTAGCAGCAAGAGGGTGCTTCATACTTTGGACTTGCATAGGTAACTCAGGGTTTATTTGGATAAGACTAAGGCTATTAGAAAATCTGATCAGTTATTTGTTTCTTTTCATCCTAGATCTTTGGGACTTGCTGTATCCAAACAGACTATTTCTTCTTGGATTTCTAAGGCTATTTCCTTTTGTTAAACTTTTCACAGTAAGAGCCTTCCTTCTTCAGTTAAGGCTCATTCTACTAGAGCTGTGGCTTCTTCGGGTGTTATTTTCAAGGGCTTAGCTACTAATTCTATTCTTTAAGCAGCTATCTGAACTTCTGTGCATACCTTTACGAAGCACTACAAGTTGCATGGTATCTCTAGGGCTAGGGTCAGTTTTGTTAGTGCCATTCTTCATAGCTTTTTAGGGTACTCTTCTGCACCTTCCTCCTCCCAAGTTTGCCCTTGAGCTTTGGTACTCTCCCATCTGTTAAGCATACTGCAGCAGTGAATGTAAGGACATAGTACAATTGTATAAAATCTTACTATAATGGTAGATGTTCTTGCCTTCACTGCTGCAGTATTCACTGTCTGTCTCCATCCCCCTGGTCTTTTGCCTTCCTGGATGTACATGTTACCTCTTTGGTTTCTTGGACTGTGTTCCTACTGGGGCATTCAGTTCTGATTATGTTAGGCCTGAACATCACCTTTATGCCCTACACTATGTAAGGAGTGTTTGGGTGATGTTTAGCCTATCTTTTAAAAGCAACAAGTAGTCTTTGGTAAACTGGCCAGACATTCATGCTTCCATGGCAGGGAATCCTATCTGTTAAGAATGCTGTAGCAGTGATGGCAAGGACATCTACCGTTATGATAAGATTTTACAGACTTGTATTTTCTGCAAACTGCTATTTTGGATCAGGGGTAGTAGTTTAGTTACAGTGGTCTGTTTGGAGTGCTTATCCATTCCTGGCTCTGGTATTTAATTGCCAGAGTTCATGGCTAATACACATACCTGTGGACTTATTTTCTATATTTCTGTCTTGTTTATGCATGCACAAACTCTTTTGTTTGTTTTTCTTCTCTGTTCCATGGCTGCGAGATCTCTTCTTTATGCATGAGTAATTCATGTTTTTCTTTCTTTTGGCAAAACCTTGCAATATTACTACAAGGTGAAACAAGCAATTTTTGCTTTGTGCTTTTTGTACATAATGTTGCCAATTTAGAACGTGAGGCACAAAGGATAAGCCAGCTCCATGTTATGGCTTGCATCTCTTGTATCCTACATTTCTTGGGAAACTCATAAATGTTCTGGTGAAAGTTTTTTTTCCCAGTATGTGAAATAAGAGAAGTACTGTACCCTTGGAAAACATCAGTGTCAGGTACATGGACTCCAGAAGCTACATATGCATAATAATTCTATGTATAACAAACATATGCTAACTCCACTATTATATGTTAGAATGATTTCTACTCATTTAAATTTTCTTTTTTTCTTTTTTCAGCCTGGGCCTCTATTATAACTAGCCCATACATACTGTGATGGTTTGAATGCTATTGTTCTGTTCTAACTAAATAATGTTTTGCTGTTTTTGTGTTTATTATGTTGCATTGTAAAATCTAAATTATTGTCACTTGTTTAATTGTACTTGAAGCTTTTCTTCCCGGGCCTCCACTGAAAATGGACTACTAGTCCAATCGGACCTCCCCAGTAAACAAATATAAAATAAATAAATAATGTGCTACTCTAATATGACCTTGTCTTATTGCTAATGAATCTGCCAGGCCTAATTATTCCCCCAAAACAGCCATCTGTTGAACATGATTATGGCTGAAAGAGCAGACAGGATCCACAGTGTCCTTACATACCCTATTCCCTCAGTGATCACGCCCTAATCCCTTTCTGTATGATCGACCAAATGTAACTGACCTTCTTATGAACTTGCCCAGGTGAGAAGATTATAATGAAAATGGCTGAAACTAACCTTCATAATGATCTATATCCACACAACAGGGATCTATGTTATATAACTCATGACAAGACATGCAATGTCCTATTTACTCTAAACACTCTTTCTCTAGGTAATACTAGCTCTTCACATAAATCCGATCACATCTCACCTTTCAACATACTTCAGCCCATTCTTATTGCAATCGAAAGAGTGTATTCAAGGGCTATAGTAAAACTGTTCTCCTTAAGTTGCAATTATGTTTCAATATCTATACTGTACTGTAGCTCCTCCTACTACATGCTATCATCAATGTAGCATATCTATGACAATTGCTCACCCACTGATTGTTATTAATAATACTTGATATACATTCTGTAAGTCAGTCATTTTCCTGATAGAGTTCTTCAGTTTGTTTTTTTTTTTTTAAGAATAATTCTCTCCTTTCCTATACTAGACTATGCAACAATGCCATTAATAAGAATATTTACTTGAATGTATTTTTATCCCGTGCTATATGTTTAACACAAATGTCAAGTCATGTATATGTAAACCTTGTATTTGTAATTATAATCATTGTTACATGTTAAATGTGGAGCTTTTCTCCCCAGGCCTCCACTGAAAAAGGATTTTTGTACAGTAGGACTTTCCTGGTTATCAAATGTAAAATAAAATAAAACAAAAATACTCGACTTTCAAGACTTCTTTTTGACACCCTATTATCTTGTGTTGAGAATCATGAGCAATTGTCCACAGTATTCAGACATTTGATATAAGTTAAGATAACTGTTGAAATGAACAGAAAAACACTTGGATTATTTACTCTGTGAGACAAGTGTGAAAGGACAGAAGTTCTTTTCTTTAAGTGGGGAATAAAGCCACTGCTTTAGGCAAATCTCAGTGCATTTGTCAGAGCTGAGATACCTGGCTGAACTACGCAGTGGTACTGATTGCAATATCATCTATGACCATTCTGCTATTTTACTTCTGGGTGGCTTCTGCTGTCTACAGCTTTCCTGTCTCACTCTTCCAAACTAAACCTTGGAATGTGAATAACGCCTCTTTTATTGTCAAGGGTCAGGATCTCCAGGAAACAAGTTTGATCCTTGTTAAATTTCTTTCACTAGTCTGATGTCCCAAGGTGCAATCAATTACACCCATGCTTTCTTAATCTAGTAGTTGACTACATATTTAAACATATTACTGTTATTTTTAAACTCTTGCTTTGCCAGGGTAAGGGTCCTGAAATCTGGAAAGAGGCTGTAGTGGTGCCTGTCCCACAGCAGACTGTTGTGACCAGTTAGATCTGTTTTTATTCTTCCATGCTTAGAGTCATGGAAGAACTTTTGGCCAATGAAACTGTCTGTGTCAATAAATATAGTCTTGTTGCAGACAATCAGAATAGCTTTTTGACTGGTCAGAATACTATGAATGCCCATTGGCTGTTTCCTGACAGCATACTTAGAAACATGGATATGGAAGAGTTGTCTGGTGCTTTGTTTGTTGACTTGGTTGAGGACTTTAATACAGTTAATCACAGCCTCCTTTTTGGATACCCATAACTGCACAGGCCTCAGTATTGGACCCTCTTCCCCACTTTGCATCCACCTGATTAACATGTCATTGAGAATTAAAAGTGAAATTGTCTCCAAATATGCTAACCTTAATGGTGGTGACTCTCAGGGGTCCAAACTGGGTCCACTACTGTTTAAGATTTTCTTACACATCTAAGTAGGTGTGCCTTCTTAGAAGAAGAACACATGACAGTCTGGAGGTGTTCCAAATTCTTAATTACCATCAGCAACGATCTGTATTGGGAATTCATTGACCTCATCTAATATAAGATGCTTTGTAAGGGCATTTAGCTTGGATTTCTTAAAGCTAGAGCTCACATTACTCCAGTAGAGTCGGCTTTCAAAGTCTGAGGTTAGTGAAGTGTGGCAAAAAGATATAAACCTACTGGGATAATTATCAAACAGATTTAAACCTACTGGGATAATTATCAAACAGATTTAAACCTACTGGGATAATTATCAAACAGATTTAAACCTACTGGGATAATTATCAAACAGATTTAAACTTAACCATAAAGTGGTAGGCTGATAACAAAAACTACATGAAGGTATTTAAGAGAGATGGCATTGGAGTCTTTAACCAGATTGTTTAATGAAATCTTGGAAAGTGAGAGGATGCCTGAGGAGTGGAGAAGAAGAGGTACCATTTTTTAAGAATAAGGGTGATGTGGAGAGCTGTAGTTACTATAGGGGGATACAATTGATCAGTCAAGGCATGAAGTTATGGGAAAGAATAGTGGAAGCTAGGTTAAGAAGGGAGGCGATGATTAGTGAGCAGCAATATGGTTTCATGCTGAGAAAGAGCACTACAGATGGGATGTTTGCTCTGAGGGTGTTGATGGAGAAGTATAGAGAAGGTTAGAAGTAGTTGCATTGTGTCTTTGTGGACTTAGAGACAGCATATGACAGGGTGCCTAGAGAGGAGTTGTGATATTGTATGAGGAAGTTGGGAGTGGCACAGAAGTATGTAAGAGTGGTACAAGATATGTACGAGGGCAGTGTGACAGTGATGAGGTCTGAGGTAGAAGTAATGGATGCGTTTAAGGTGGAGATGGGATTACATCAAGGATCAGCTCTGAGTCCTTTCTTATTTGCAATGGTGATGGACAGGTTGGCAGACAAGATCAGGAGTCCCCGTGGACTATGATGTTTGTGGATGACCTTGTGATCTGTAATGAGAGCAGGTAACAGGTTGAGGAGACCCTGGAGAGGTGAAGATATGCACTAGAGAAGAGAGGAATGAAGGTCAGCAGGACTAAGACAGAATATATGTGTGTGAATGAGAGGGAGGGTAGAGAAATGGTGAAGATGTAGAGAGTAGAGCTGGTGAAGGTGGCTTCTTTTGTCTACAGCTTTTCTGTCTCACTCTTCCAAACTAAACCTTGGAATGCAAATACCTCATTTTTAATTGTTAAGGGTCATTGTTAAATTTCCTTCCCTTGTATGACAGGGGCTTTGGTTGCTGACTTGTCTAAACATGGGCTAAACTCTTGGCTAGACTTATAAGGGCCTCGGAGCCAATAGCCTAGTAACTTACTATGATTCTATGATCCTATGATCTTTCGGGTGTAATCAATTATATCCATGCTTTCCTAATCTCGTAGCTGAATACATAGTCAAACATATTTATTTAATTTTTAAACTATTGCTTTGCCAGGGTAAGTATCCTGAAATCTGGAAAGACGTTGCACCTGTGCTTGTCCTAAAAAGTCCAACAGCAGACTCTGCTGACCAGTTAGAGCTCTTTTTATTTTCCACAGTTAATCAGAGTCATGGAGGAACTTTTTGTTTCTGCCTGCTGCCTACTTAATGGTGGTAAGTGTTTTAATGGCTTTCAAAAGCTTTGCTCTCAAGGTGAATTTCTTGACATCCATGTCTCAAGCATGTATTAGATTGGTCATGATCAGAGACCCAATCAGAATACTCTATATTATGACTAAAAGCAAAGATAGTTATATGTGTTATAAACTACTGCACATAAAAAATATAAATTGCTCTCTGCTTATCTGAGAGTGGATACAGTAAGGAGTTATGGGAACATTTGCACAGGGGAATCAGATTAGGCTTTTTGTGTAAGTTAGATTTGAGTAAACATTATCTGCAGCATCCAATGGATCCTTGCTTTCACGGTTTACTTAAGATTCACGGAAGTCTTTCAGACCCTCAAGGTCATCCACTTGTGTTGACTAGAAATGGTATCATATGTAAAGTGAGTATTTTTAGATGGTGGTTTGAAATGTTATGTTCAGTAACAGCAATGCTACATTAGGGATATAACCCATTCGCTTTCCAGGGGCAATGAAATTTTATAGCAAGGGAACTTTATATTTGTTGGGCAACTTTAGATTAGGGATTACTATACACATCTATCCATCATCACCTTTGGATAGAAGCTGTTCTCTTCCTGTTTAGGAAAGGGCAGAATGCACATTACTAGTCAGTTACATTTTGTTATTATCTTGGAACAGAAGCTGTTATTTCCTCCATTTATGGAAGGGCCAATGGCACATTAGTTAGCCAGTCTGTTATGATTTTGTCTTACACATAGTTATTTTTATTCTTATGACCACTATTTTTTACAGTTGGTAGGTTCGACTGTGAGAGCTCACTTTGCTCCTAATTATGTGAACATTTTTATGCAGCATTTTGAACAAAAGTACATTTATCGTAATAATTGTTACAAGGATAGGAATGCCTTTTCTGTACATTACTGTGATGGCTTTTTTGTTTTAAGAGTTTGTTTGAAGATTCACAAGTTAACATCTTTGAGATAGCCTTTACAAAGGACATTCATCTTCATGTTTTATATATATATATATATATATATATATATATATATATATATATATATATATTTTTTTTTTTGTTTGCTGTAACAGCTATGGGGAGGATGGTCAAAGGTCAAAATATGTATAATCCCACTTATATTAAAACTATTGCACTTAATGCTTTTTTTCCTAGGACAAGTCAAGTATAATTTACCTTTTATAAAAAAAAAAAAATAACTAACATGAGCATGAATTAGCAGGAAAATCAACACATGCATCTTGTCCATTTAACATAAGTAATACTTATTTTACACAGAATATGCTTCCTTTTCAAATGCCATTCTGCAATATTTCTTGGATTATGTCCTGAGCTAATGAAGAGCAGTTTGAGGAGCAGAATTCCCGAAATCAGGAAACCATTTGCAAGTTAATTCCATTACTACAGAAGCATATTAGCACCACTTGATCGCTCAACTTTTTGAGACTCAAGTCTTTTATAACTCTATTGAATTAATTACACAACCAAGGGCGACAGTGAACCTATGTTTTTTTTAACTCTAATGTTTTATTGAGCACAATAATAAACAATCTACAATTCAACTTTTCACTCAGTATATCAAAAAATTTTGTGTTTGGTGTAGAAAACATCCCTAAACTTGATAAACGATCCAAAGTTAAAGAAATAAACAAAGAAACATTACAATATTCAGGCAACACATAAATCCATTTTTTGTCTTTCTTCCATAATCATGATGAAAGTCATCACTCCAAAGAAGGGATAATAACTTTCCCTCCTTACAATTATCCATTATCAAATAATTTTTCCATTTTGCTGATGTTAATATTTTTTCAGCAGATAACATGCGACCCGACCACTTTGTAAAAGTACTCCGATATGGAATATTTTAGCACATTTTGAGAAATACTACTAAAACTGGAGGATCGAATGGATAGTGGTTAGAAAATGGCTGATACATTTTTAAAATGAGAATAGTTTAAATAGATTTTGATTAGTCATCAGGAGAATGTCTTGGCTAAACAACTACAACATTTTAGGCAACCAAACACAGGAGGCAGCTATTTGACAACAAAGAAAAAACTTTATATACACTTTTCTTTGTAAAAATTTGATTTGTAGAAATTGGCACTTATTAATGAGTGAGCCAGGTCTGACAAAAGCATTACTCAAGAAATTCATTTCTTTATAAGAAAGCAAAAGGTTTTTCATGAGATATTAGTGGAAAATAATCTGATACCAAATGAGTGTTCAGAATTTTAGCAAGTTTGGGTGTAGTCATTGCAAACCTTGGAAATATAGAGGTACAGGTAATAGGTAGTGAATAGGTGTTCATACATTTGTGGTTTGATATATGAATTTAATTGTTTTTTCTTACAATTGTGTACCACAGCTGAGGTACATAGGTAAAACTACTAGTAAGATAAAAAAATGTCAAGACTCTTTAAAGGATATTTTTTCAGTATCCCCTGTGAGTACAATAACCGCATGTGTAAGCAGTGTTCATGGGATATAATCTGCAGCTAATACATGTGAAGGTAAATCAATCTTCACATTTAGAGGAATTTGGAACAATGTCTACTGATAGCCAAAGCTAATGTAATTCTCAGCAGCAATACTTTAGTCCTGGTAGACTAAATGTAGAATTAGATTGGTCAGTTTTAGTATGAATGTGTTTTTATGTCTTTTGATTAGTTTACTGGATATCAACTGTGTATAGTTGTGAGCTGCAACTCCTAGAAGACATTTCAGTGAAGATGATAGGGTAGTAATGCAAGTTTTGGATGTTCAGGATTGGTTATTTTTATAGTTTTAGTTTTAGTTTCAAGTTCTTTTTCTCAAGTTATTTTCTTTTGTTATCTATTTTTGAGTTTCAAGACTCAAAATCAATAAGCTGATACAGAAAACTGAAATGAAAGCTGAAGAAGAATAGTACATAATGAAACTAAAAAAGAGAGGTCAAACATCCCTTCCATGATGATGCCTAAGTAGATATAAAAAGATGTGGTTGGAATGAAGTGAGGAGATTTATTGGTCTGGTTCACAAGCAGGGAAGACATGAGGAATTTTGATGAAAAATCAGTCACTTATAGGTTAATTTATATATATTTTTTTCAATTCTGAGTAACACAATAGCCAAATGGTTAGTGTTGCCATCTCACATCCTGCCTTTCACCAGTTTAGTCCCTATCTGGGGTGCTTTCTTCTTGGAGTCTGCATGTTTACCCTGTATAGGATTTTGCCATATACATGTGTTTCCTCTCACATCTCAGTAACACACTATAATCAAAATGATGACCCTTCAAACTGCCTGAAGGTGCATATACTGTGTGCATGCACTTGCATGTATATGTGTGTGTGTGTGTGTGTGTCTGTGTGTGTGTGTGTGTGTTTGTGTGTGTGTGTGTGTGTGTGTGTGTGTGTGTGTGTGTGTGTGTGTGTGTGTGTGTGTGTGTGTGTGTGTGTGTATGTGGCCATTCTGTGACAAACTAAAGTCCTTTTCAGGGTTAGGTTTGCTGCCATGTGTCCATTGAGTACTGGGATATTCTCTAGCTCATGAACTTGAAATGGATATAGCAGGTATAGGAGAATAAACCGCAAAGACAATCAAACCAGTAAAAACAAAAAAAAAAAGAAGGACTAAGGAACACACAAGGAGCTGTTTATTAAAACATTAAGCGCTTTCGTCACTGGTAAACCTTGACTTGATCAGAACAGGAAAATAAATGACTTGCTTATTTGTGGTCTGTTGGTTTAGCAACATTTCCTTGACACATTGGATATCACATGAGAAAACCTATGATTTCAGTTTTTACTCTAAGAACTAACCAGTATTTTGTTACTAGGCCTGTAACTGTTATATTTTATCAGTGTGGCTTCCCGCTGGAAATGAGTGAAGTTTTTTTTTTTGTGGGGTGGGGTTATATAACTTAGTAAAGAAACATGCTGCTGAGAAATGTGTGCTTTGATTTTTACTCTGATTGTCAAATTTAGATTTACAATATAATGCTAAAAACATAATAAAATATACAATGCTCAATTTGCCTCTGTGAAGTTTTGATATCTTATGTTTAATACCTTTATGTAGATACTGTGTTGCTTCTTTCCACACAACTGCTTCCCTTTCCTTTCAATTTTCTTTCTGTGTCTAATTCATAATGTTTGTAAGCAAGTCCAAGAATCCAGCCTTGATGAGATTGTCTTACTTATTGCTGTCCATTCAAGGTTTGCTGCTCACTACCTAGTGTTGCTCTGCTGAAGCAGTGTGTCTACAGTCTGCGAACATGGGACCAATGCTATGCCACACAACCTTATTATAGGAATATGTGCATTACACTCAACCACATATCTTTGTTTCAGACTTGTGAAAAAGAAAGCAGCCCTTCCTGACATGCACCCCCCTTGCATATAAGCTTCTTCCTGACATCCCACACACCACACTATTCTTTGTTCTCATGCATTTATCTAGTCACATGACATAATCTATTTTTAAAATGCTGATGGGTTATTACCAGAACCAATGGACGCAGCATGAGACATGCAACGACAATTGAATTTTTCTTCCTGTGTCTGGCAGGGGCGGCTCGTGGCATCGGACTGCCGGACTGCAGCCCCCTCAGCTCAGTTGCCTAGTTGTTTAGAAGTTAACTTCAGTTTGTTTTTTTAATGTAAAAAAAAAAAAAAAATCTTTTTTTTCACTTTAAATTTCGAGTCCGTGACTCAAAAGTACACGCATGCGCATTGCACACTTCAATCTCAACAGCGTTTTTTTTTTTTTTTTAAATTCTTGCAATGTTTTCATTGCAGCCCGGAGGAGCAAAGAAGGCATCATTGTGATGCCCAGAAGTCTATGCGGTTGAGACACAAACCGCATAGATATGGAAGGGGCTCGGACTGCGACGTCCGCAGGCACGTCATGACGTGCTTGCTGGGCAAATGCTGCTGATTGGTTGTCGCTCTCTTCCTGGGCTTTATGTGCTGGGAAAAGAGTGAGAATCAGTCAGTCAGTTGTCGGTCAGCTAGTTTGTGGATTAACCTTTTTGGCTTTTTTAATAATTTTTTTTTTGGTTTTGGAATTCGATTGCAATCGGACGGGATTTTGGGTGTGCTACGAGAGAGGGTCGAAGGAAGAAGAACAGAAGAACAAGAAAAAAGAAAGAAAAGAAGAAAAGAACAAGGTACAGCAGCAGAATTAAAGTAAGTATACAGGGAATGAGTTAACATTGCTGAAGAATGGCTGTCCACATCTCTCCAGCCACTTCTAGTGAGCCGCATTGTGTTTGGGAATTGCTGCCCAGCAAGCTTGGGCTACAAAATGTTGGTAGTGACCTCATATTCAGTGGGAGTCAGTTCGTAATTTAGTCCCCAGGAGGAGAATCCTGATAGTATGAAAGGAGCATGAATATATTGTTAAAAAACTGTATGTTGTAAGTGAAAAGATTTAGTGTTGAGCTGGTAACCAAAGGTAGTACAGTTTCAGTGGTAGAGAAGTGATAAATCTATAAGAAAGTGGCTGGGCACTGTTTATATAGTAGGTAATACATTTGATTTGTCAGGCTGCATACTCCATGGCTGGCTGGTGTGGTGCTAGGCCATCTACATAGCAATGTTAATGGTATGAAAATACCACAGCGTGATTGGTTTTATATTAATTGTACATACAGCATTGCCTCATCAATGCAGAGAAAAGGGGAAAAAAATAAAAAATAATGGGCATCTGAGGGCTTACCAATAGCTGACTCAAAAAGCCTCAGTACCTGATGGGTAAACAAATGGGTCTATAAGATGATAGGAGGACTACATAAGTTAGACTGGTATACAGCAACAGAAAATGAACAAGCAAGCAAATGAATAATTTGGAAATGTCTCAGTGACCAGTACAGGTCAAGCTGATCTCTATGGTAAAAGGGCACTTTAGGTGCCATGACAACTTTTAAAAAGAAAGCGAGTCCCTGCATACAACTTATTTTGTGATGGAGATGGTTTGTTTACAAATACTACTTTATTGCGGTGGTGGTGCTGCGGTAGCGTTGTCATCTAACAGTAAGACGTTGTCCTGTTCGATTCTCAGCTAGAGCATCTTCTGTGTGGAGACATGCATGAATGGGCGTACCTTCGTTGAAGGTTGTGTGTCAGGGCTGGCAACTCGGCACGTAAAAATCTACTGCCAGTCATTAGCGGACCGGAGTTCTGCTGTGGCGACCCCTAACCGGGAAAAGCCAAAAGGCACAACAACAGCTTTAAATTAGTTTTGTTGTTGTTCCATTTCTTCTTACCTTCTTTTTCAGTTTTATTATGGACCCATTATACTAAGGATTTGGACTGTGTGCATATAGTAGAAGAAATGATGAAATCACAAACTGCATTGCCTAATTAATGCTATTAGGGGAAAAATAAATAATTTCTGTTGGGGGTATAGTTTTGAAAGTCACCACTGTTTCCATTAACTAGCTGTTGTGTGTAGCAGAAGCAGCAAATTAAATGCACAATAGTCTCCAGATGTGTTCCATAATCACAGCACTGTTTCAGTGTTAGACTCCACTTTGTGTGTGCCTGTGAATGTAACACATTGATGACTGTTCCTTTCACTTTGTCAGAACCCACATAATGTGTAAAAGGGTGTCACTGTGTTGAACAGAGGTAAATGATTGCACAGCTGAGTAGTATGTGCTATAATATCAGTTTTGTTGTTCAGGTCAGCTGCCTGCTGAGACTGCTGACTTAAACTGCCTGTATGAATGAAGTACTTTGTGTCAGTCTGTCTGAAGTCAAGTCATAGGGTGAAGGGCTCCTTGCACTGGAAGACTTATTGCAGCTTTAGACTTGCTAACATTCATTTGTTCAGAATAAGGTGGTTGGGGGCATTTTCAAAATATTTTGAGAGTACCAGTGAATGACTGTAAGCAGGTTCCTCATCACTGCTTACCACTATTTGAACTCATCTCAAACACTGTATGCCCAGAGGGTAGCGTCATAACTCTTTTCAGGGTTCCAGGTGCATTAAGTAGAAATTTTGTAGTAGCAAGTCAGCAAACATTCAGGCTGAAGGTTTTTTTTTCATTGAAATGACATACAGAGCAATCACAAGCCTACTTTGTATTTAATAGTTTATCTTGGGACAGTTAATTATAGACAGTAATCTTAATTCTTAGAATTTGATTTATATTTTTTGTTAAGGTTACTAACTCCTTATTTCCAGTTGTTGCCAAAAGTACTTAATTTTGAGAAATCCATAGCAGATATTGTAGACAAGATTTCCTTAGTTACAAAAGTGTTTACATTTAAACAACTGTACATAAAGATTTTTGAAGATCGTTAGGTACTTTTACTATTGCTTTCCTATTGTTTACTTTACAAACCTCCTCTAGCTACTGCTACATTTTCTTATTTGTTTCATCTCACTCAACTTAAGGTAATTAAATCTGTGATGGTGGTTACACCTCAGGTAGGTATATCAGGGAAAAACAACTACAGATCTCATTAACACAAAGCTTGACAGCAGACTAACTCTCAGGGGCGGCTCGTGCTATCGGACTGCAGAACTGCAGTCCTCATAGGAAAAAGATGGAAGTGTAGTTGATATTTCATTTGCCAATGCCATAAACAAAAAAAAAAACATTTCCATTTGTGTTTTAAGTTACCCAATAATTAAGTCCGCAAAGTCCCAGAACTCGAACTGCGCATGCTCATCGAGTTCCATTTTTTTTTTTTTTAACAACGAACAAATGTAGTATCTGACTGCTGTAGAAGGCAGTCCAGATTAAAGAAAAAGCATCAGTGTGATGCCCAGAAGTCTATGCGGTTTGACTACACTGTACACTAGAAGGGGGTTCGGACTTCCACATCCACAGGCACGTACATGTCATGGATGGCTGGATTGCTACTGACTGGTTCTCACTCTCTTCTCAAAAAAGAGTGAGAACCAATCAGTAGCACTAGCACAGAAGTACTGTACTTGTCTGTCTGTTTGGGACCGTTGGATTTAGTGGATTATATTGTTGTTGGTGGTACTTGAAGCAAATTTATTTATTTTTTTGTCTTGGTTGGTCTTGGCTAAGGGCTTGCCTTGCACTGCAGTCAAAGAGAGCAGAGAGGAAAAGAAGAAGATGAGCCGAGTGCGAGATACATAAAACTGAGGTAGGTGATGCTTTCCAGCAGCTTAAAGAACTGTTGAGAAAATAACTTGCACAGATATACCTGTTTCGACCTTTTCCATTAATACAGTTTTATTGCATCACCACATAGATTGTTTACTAAATCATACACATACTTCAAAACACACACACCTGTTAATAATAGTAGCACCTCACTTGCAAAACAATGACTATGAAAAAGGATGAGGAAGCTGTTTGTCTGTTTTAGCAGCACAGTATTTCAGCTTCTGCACCCGCACTCCCGCAAGTCTAATTTTCGTTTGTACAAAGATGCTAGAGGGTCTAGAGTGTGCAGAACAATGGCTACTTAAGCAGCAAAACAAATATTTATTTCCAACCAAAACTGACAAGAGAATATCTGCTAAACTCTGACTGCCACAAGGAACAGTACAGGAGCAGCTGATTTGAGGTATTGTAGTAGTAAATGCCATCATGCAATTGAAATTTTTTTAAGACATTAAATATTATGCAGCCCAGATCTGAAACATGTTGTACTGGTCTAGTCGCAGAAGATTTTAGTCTGAAGATCAGAAAAAAGTTGATTTGTTTAAATGCATTTTTTTAAATTTTGGCTGGTAGTAGATATTACAGGCTGTTTAACCTAGTCAAAGCCAGGCTCAACTGGGCATTGTTCTAGGTAGCTGCAGTGGGTGCACCTCTTTTATGGGACGGTAACCATTGTATTTATAGCTTAACAACATGCAAGAATAGGCACTGAAACCTGCCAAACTATTACTAGAATTTCCGGTTTTGTGATGTTTCTAGTGCCATTAAAGCAATACTGTAGAGTTAAATGATACTAGAAACTTCACAGAACCAGAAATTCTAGTGACAGCTTGGCAAGCTCCACTGTTTGCACATGGAAAGTATGAATTTGTTTAGATATGAATTTGTGAACATACTACACTTTATTCTTGTATACCAAACTACTAGTAGCATCCTGTTATGTTGGTAAAACAAGCACATGTTTGAGTCATACTATTTCAAGATGACAAAATGGCCATAATAAAATCTGTAAAACCAGCATATATATTTTAACCAATTTGCTGAATGGCATGCATTAACTGTTTGCTAATTTTGGTGTTAATTGTTTAACAGGAAACTGATAATGATGACTTTCTGTTACTGCTACTAGACATACATTCCTCCATTTTCTGTTTTACTGAATATTCTCAATACAGAGGTGAACAACAGTGACTGTATGTTTATAGATAGTTACTACTTATAACAAGGTAATCACAAGTGCACAACTAACTACCTCAGTGCAAGAAGTCTTCACAGAGTGGTGTCTGGACATTTTGGCAGCCCTTCTGTATTCTGTGTTTTATACACACACACACACACACACACACACACACACACACACACACACACACACACACACACACACACACACACACACACACACACACACACACACACACACACACACACAAAAACACACACACACACACAAACACACACACACACACACACACACACAAAATTATACCTTTCAACCTCTTACAAGAAGAAATCTGGATAAAGCCTAACATAATGGGGGGACAGAAAGTAGGAACAGACTTTAAATATTGCTCTTATAAACTTTGAAAGTTACCAAAATTACAGATTTTGTGATAGCATGCATTTCTGAAGGATATAAAGTTTGAAATGCAAATGTTTGTTATTATTTAGGGACTCAATCCTCAATGATTTGTCTGAAAATCACATATTTTATGAGGAACAGACCAAAAAATATGAGGCAAAAATCTGGACAGTTGAGGGGTGTGTGTGTGTGTGTTCAAATATTTATTGTTATTGAGGGATGCACAGTGGGGGTATCACAGAGATTGCTACTTTCAGCATGTTACTTGGTACTTTTATAAAGTCATGCCTCACAACCTTTCTGATTCCATCCGGATATTAAGTAAACTATCATGTAGCCAATACTTTGAAATATTTTTTTCTTCTACACTTCATTTTGTCTTCATTGGACTCTCATAATGATGGTTTGACACCCAGGGCAGTGTATTTAATTCAAGACACAGTTTTTGTTGTTTTGAGTATAGCTCCACCCCTTTCTAGTTGGTCACACCCCCTTCCCATTGGCCTCACCTGCTTAGCTGTCTCCTGCAGCCCCCCTTTGATTTGAAGTCACTAGCCGCCACTGGTGTCTGGTGTTTTTTAGTAATGTGATTTGTGTTTTCTTTATTGCCATTCTAGGACCACACTTTCAAATTAAAGACAGCACATATCCAATTTAAAATGAAATTTTCTCGCTCTCATTTTTATCGCTATTAATGATATGACAGTCAACACACCCAAAATAGGCTCAATCATTCACACAACTGACTAGCTGGTCAGTCTTCAGGTAGTGATATGTGGTAAATCAGCTAAGTGCAGCCAACCACTTATTTTTCACCTTAGTAGCTAGAGAGTGGGAGATCATTGTTGGCGGTGGTAAGGTCAGAGTGGAGTGGGGTGGAATTATTAAGCAATAATGCATGACTAGGTGTGGGTATCACAGGAATTAGCCACCACTGGAATGGTTTTATCATGACAGTGAAGCCTGAGTTATTAAATAAAGGCAATACCCTTACCCAGGAGTGGATTGTTGCTATTTTACAATGACACTACTTAAGAAAGAAACTGCTTACCCTTCTTAAATAATGCCATATTGTATAATATGGCACTTTAGTGCACTTCTGCTTCCTGGTCTGCATACTGAGGTAGTGCGCATGCATACCTTCGTCTGTACGTTTGTACAGCACATCAGTGCAGTGCTCACAAGCTGGACACACACTATCAAAGTGGGTGACTCCACATCAATCAGCTGACCTGTTACCAGCAGGGTGCCACAGGGGTCAGTGCTGGGTCCCCTAATGTTTGGTATATACTTCTCAGAAGGTCAGGTCAAAACTAAAGGGTTGTGGCTGAACAAGTTTGTAGACAACTGCAAACTAGGTGCATCACTGAATCCTCAAATGATGTCAGTATACTCCAGGATGGTCTCACACAGACCAATGACTGGTGTATTACTTATGGTCTCAACCTGAATGCAAAGAAATGCATCGTCATGCCCCTCTGCACAAACAATGTCCCTTCACACTATCAAATTAGTAACAATACCCTAAGTACCAATGAAGTGGTAAGGGACCAGGAGTCACAGGTTAACCGTGACCATAACTTTGACCACTACATATCTACCATTGTAAGGAAAGCTTTCCAGATAGCTCAGGTGATTAGTAAAGGCATCACCTTGAGAGCAAAAGAAGTTATAACCCCCCTATACTCGGCACTTATCCACCCCATAATTGAGTATAACGCCCCATTCGATATGTACTGTACTAAGCACCTACAGCAATTAGAGAGACCTCAGAGGTTTCTAACAAAGAAGATCAAGGGCCTCCAGCATGTGCCTTACATGGACTGACTAATATCCCTGTCACTATACTCTGCATCATATAGACTTCTTAGGGGAGACCTATACCTGGCCTACAGAGCAACCCAAGACCCAAACATACTGAACTTACTGCAGATCTGTAAATCAAATGGGTCTAGGGCAGGGGTCTGCAACCTTCACTATCAAAAGAGCCATTTTGGCCCCTCTCCCACCAAATAAAATTCATTGGGAGCCACAAAACCTATTTGACCCCTAAAATGAAGATAACACAGCATATAAAGTTTTATATATAGTCATTATCCTAAATATAAAAGAACTAAGTTTGTAAGAGCAATATTTAAAATCTGTCCCTATTTTTTTTCTTTTGCTGGGATTGCTCAATCGCTCTGTGTGTGTGTGTCATCTCTCTCAACCTCTTAGAACAAGAAATCTGGACAAAGCCATAAATAGTGGGGCATAAAGGCCCAAAACTAGACACACTTTTTAAATATTGCTCTTACAAACCTAGACAGTTGATAGAGTAACATATTTTGCATTAGCATGAATTTTCTGAAGGGTATGAAATCTGAAACTCAAATGTCTGTCTATTTTTTCTGACTTCAGCCCTCAATGATTTGCCAGAAAACCACAGTTTTATGAGAAACAGACCAAAAATATGAGGCAAAAGTCAGGACATTCTGCGAAAATCTGCACAGTTAAGAGGTAACTGTGTGTGTGTGTGTGTGTGTGTGTGTGTGTGTGTGTGTGTGTGTGTGTGTGTGTGTGTGTGTGTGTGTGTGTGTAAAAATGCATGTTAACAGAAACCATGTTATTCTAGAAAGTTTCTAAGTTTATAAGAGCAATATTTAAAGTCCATCCCTATTTTTGTTCCTTTGTTCCCCTTTATTTGTGTCTCTGTCCAGATTTCTTGTGGTAAGATTTTGAGAGGTATGGAAATCTTTCAGGAGGTGCTGCTATGGCCAGAGGATCTCTCGATCGCTCTGTGAGTTTGGAATGCATGGTAACAGAAATCCTGTTATTCTAGCAAGTTTATAAGTTTCTAAGAGCAAAATGTAAAGTCCATCACTTGGTCGCTCTCAGTGTGTGTGTTATGTGGTAGAGTGGCCATTATTTTTCAAAGCTACAGGGAGCCACTGCAGAGGGGTGGAAGAGCCACATGTGGCTTCAGAGCTGCAGGTTGCAGATCCCTGGTCTAGGGCTACCCATTACAGGGACTTGAATATGGCCTGTGACGTCAATAGGACATGCTGGAGGGAGAGATTTAGCTCCTAGCAACTTCCACATCTTTGAGACAGGCTACCAATTCATGTGAAGCACAGCATTTCTATGACACTGTTCAAGAGGAACCTGGATGAGTGGATAGGGCACCATAAATTCTTATTGGGGATAGTGCCCCCAACTCTCCTGGACAGGGGCAGTCATCACTAATTGCAATCATGGATATTGACTAGTACCTCTACGGTATTACATTTGGTTGAAATGGCTAGGCTTAAAATGCTCTCCAGGTTGTAATCTCATATGATCCTATGATCCTATGAACATGCACTGTCCCCAGGGGCATTAGGTTAGCAAATGAATTAAGTTAATAATCCATGAGTTACATGCTATCCGTAATATCAAACTGCATGTGGTCAATCCCAGATGATCAACATTAGGGAACATCACAAGCTATAGAGCTACCAATAACTATATTTTTGCAGCCATCACCAATGCAGGTAACTCATGCATTATTAATTTATTAATTTGCTAACCTGGTGAATGGACTGACCCTGAGATCCTTTCTAGCTACAGTCTAGGCTTCTTTTGCAGCAACAAATCATAATGAAAATTACAAAAGTGGGAAGAGGTTAGAAAAAGCACAGTGAAATTAAATCACAGAAAAGATGACAGAAGAGTTAGAAAAAATACAATAAAGGTACAGAAAATGCACTTTTGAAATTATTAATGGTATATGTTATGTGAGCTGAGAATTATGGAGTGTGCTATTACATGTGAGGCAACAGTGTGCAGGTATATTGTGAGTCACAGACAGAAATAACACTAGAGAGCAGAATAGAAGACTGCTTGGTATATAGTTATACGTAATGTAAATATATATATATATGTATATGTGTATATATATATATATATATATATATATATATATATATATATATATATATATATATATATCTATATATATAGATATATAATGTATTTATTGACATTTGATTACTGGAATTGTCTAACTGGAAAGAAGCCCATTTTCAGTTGTGGCCCAGGGAGAAAAGTTCCAAATTATTGCAAAACATTTTAAGAACAATAATTTTACAATCTTCAAAAATAAAACAAAAACATCTGCAGTTTAAATAATAATAACAAGTTAGCCATAACATAAAAACATTAGTTAAAAATTAATACAAGGTATGTGGCAATCATTTAATATTTAGAGAAATTTTAGGCAGTTTGTAGAGAAATTAAAGGTAGGTTAGTTTAATGCAAATAGGAAATGCAATATGAAGTGAGGGAAAAACAGCTTATGGTATATTCAGAGAAAAAGTCAGGGAAGAGAATTATATAGCAGTAAGGAAGTAAGCGAAGAAGGTAGAGTAAGGAGGTATAAGGAATGAAAAGGAACTTGTCCACATTTAGGGATATAGTTTATCCTGGTTTTGAGCAAGAACAGAGCTAGATTTTAGCTGCAAACATGTATATGTTATTGTGTATAATTTCATCAAACTGGTTTGATTGAAGTACAAATAGTAGAAAAAAATGACTGAAAGTACATTTGATTAAAAAGCAATTTCATCAAAAACCTTCTATAAAACATATACACCACAAAAAAACTTTTTTGCAAGGGGGTAGGCCCCTCCTGCACCTTCACACCCCTTTAATCATATAATCTTAGTCCATGGTCGCTCGCGAGTGAAGAAAAGCAAAAAAATGCCATATACAAAGTAAATCAGTGCTGGCACAGAACATAAACTTCTACAAGTCTGGGGTGTAACATGACAGTGGGTATTGCAGAGCACTCAAAATTTTCTAAATTATGTCCTCAGCATCTCCCACGTGCAAACACAACACCATAAGTACCATTTGTAGACTTCTACACTTTTTGACAAAATGGCTTTTCAGTCAAATGATGAAATGATACACAATCACATAACTATATGCATATATAAATATATATATCTACACACACATATGCTTACATATCGACTTTCAGTAACGTTGGAGTCCATATGGTCAAACCCCAGATGATCAACGTTATGTAACATCGAAAAATACAGAACTACCAAAAACTGTGTTTTTGAAGGGTTTGAAGGGGGGTGCATCCCCCTCACACCCCCTGCTAATTATATATACTAACTCTGAGATTGCAGGACAGTGGGGAAAATGGCAGATTCTCTTATCTCCACTATACCAAGATCTCAGTACAAACAGTTTGATATTTTGGATCATAGATCACATGTTCTCGATCATATGCAGTTTGCCGATACATACACACACACACACACACACACACACACACACACACACACACACACACACACACACACACAAACACACACATGCGCACACACGAGCACACACACACGCGCACACACACACACACACACACACACACACACACACACACACACACACACACACACACACAAATGACCATATAATGACATTCAGATGATGGTGCTCAGTAAAAGTATATGATAAAGAAATGTAAATCTATACTTGTGTTGAACTATGATCAGAACAGAAGCATTTGTTCAGCAACATTTATTATCGATAAGTGACACTAAATCACAGTTAGAAGCATGATGTGGTGACAGTTGCTGTGACTAAAATAGCACAGGCAAGACATCATATACCACTAGGTAACTGACCAACATGTCAACACAGGTGTTATACAGGTGTTGGTTGACATATCTGTCATAAGAACAGAGGGACAATTCAGAGGCAAATGGGGGGACACCTTTGTATATCACGTGTCCACCTGTAGAATGCTCACTATGTTCCTTGATATACTACTTGCATATGAGAACAAGCGTATTTGTTTTCCTAGCATACCAGTAGAGCCAGCTGCCACCATGTACCATGTTTGACTTTTTCGAGGCACTCCACAGTGTGGAGAACATCGATATCTGTGCAGTAACAGAAACCTGGTTTAAGGCTCCAGAGAGCACCCCAGCACTACCAAGCTATAACTCATACCACACTTTTCGACCACAGAACCCGGACTGAAACACAAAAGGTGGGGGTGTATCCATATTCATCAAGGACACCCACACCTCCAGGTTAGTGGCACAGCACAATGCTTCAGAGATCATCCATGTGTGACTAACAATGAGCAAAACTGCAATTCAAATTGTAGCTTGCTACAGATCAACCACCATGACCCAGGACCCCCATTCCGCATTTCTGGAGACAATGGAAAATATGAAGGTCCTACCAAATGCCCTAATATTGGGTGATTTCAATTACCCAAACATTAACTGGAAGAACTACTCAAGTACTAACTCCCTTGCCCAATGCTTCCTAGAATTTATAAACTCGAATGCCCTGGATCAACTGGTCAACATCCCCACCAGAAGTGACAACATATTGGACCTGCTCATCACCAACATGGGCGACCGGTGTTCTACACCAGAGGACAAACCCTCACTAGTTAGATCAGACCATAGACTAATCACTCTGCATATCCACATTCTGCCCCCACCCCCAATAAAGGAAACCATTGTGAAAAACTTTTCCAAAGCAAACTTCACATTACTTAAGACTGAGGTGGAAAGGTTCACAGCCCCTATGCTAAAGCACAAAGCTGTCCAAGCTGCTGAATCCCTTACAAAGGCACTCTATTAGCACCTGCAAGAATGCATGGATTGTGCTATCCCAAGCCAAACCAAGACTCACTCCTCCAAGAAAAGGAAACCAGTCTAGTGGACCCCTGCCATAAACAAGATATACAAAAGAAGGAGGAAACTAGTACAGAAAAGAGTAAAATCCCAAGAAGGAAAGACATCCCTGATCAGTATCAGCAAGAAGCTACAATCCCTCATAAAATCATCCAAGGCTAGCTTCGAAAGAAAAGTTGCCAAGGACTCCAAAGATAACCACAAAGCGTTCTTTAGCTATGTCAAGAACTTAACTGGAAACTCTCAGATCTGCTCTGAGTTTGTCCAGAATGGCACAAAATACGCTGAACTGACTGATATTGCCAACATTCTGGCAGACAGGTTTAGTACAAACTTCACTTCCCTCTCACCCCCTAAAGGGCCCATAACCATACCAGAAGAATGTAGTGCCCCAGCAATCACTGACACACAGGTTAAAACAGCCTTATCCAAAGCCAAAAATACAGCTTCAAAGGGACCAGATGGTGTCCCAGACTGTGTCTTACACAAGCTCCAAAATGAACTAACCCCTCACCTAAACACACTGTTCAAACTCAGTCTCTCTACAGGCTATGTACTCATAGACTGGTGCACAGCAACAGTTATCCCGCTCCACAAAGGTGGAGTCACAATGGACCCCAGGAACTATCGCCCTATAAGCCTGATTAGCCTGGTCTGCAAGGCTATGGAGTGCATCATCATGGAATTCATTAACAGAGACATTGGGAACCTTCGAACATTGGACCCTACCCAGTTTGGCTTTTATAAGGGCAGATCATGCCTCTTAAATCTGGTGGACTTCTTTGAGACAGTTACCAAGGCTTTAGACGAGGGAAAGGAGGTCCACACAGCCTACCTAGACCTCGCCAAGGCTTTCAACACCATTCCCCATTCTGGTATTATAGACAAGCTCACCAGCCTGAACATAAACCCCTATGTCATGAGATGGGTTGTCAATTGGCTCATGGATAGAAGCTACATGGTGAGAGTTGCAGACTCTAGGTCCGACTCTAAACCAGTTACAAGTGGCGTCCCCCAGGGCTCAGTTCTGGGAACCCTCCTGTTCGGTATATACTTCTCAGAGGTACAGGCAAGCACAGGAGGACTATGGCTGACCAAGTTCGCAGATGACTGCAAACTGGGGGCCATAATTGACTCTCCAGCTGATACAGACATCCTCTAGAAGGGTTTCACTGAGACGGATACCTGGTGTCAAAATCATGGCCTCAAGCTAAATGCCAAAAAGTGCATAGTCATCCCCTTTGGAAAAAACAAAGCACCCGCGAACTACCACATGCATGGTAGTCCCCTTAATACAGAAAATGTAATAAGGGATCTGGGGACCCTAGTAGATAGTAATCTCTCCTTTGATAATCAATTGCCAAGGTGGTTAGAAAATACTTCTATGTGTCCCACCTAATCACAAAAGGGTTCGCATCTAGAACAAAAGAGGTTATTGTGCCCCTCTACTCATCGCTCATCAGACCCATCATAGAGTACAACACCCCATTTGGGATGTATCTTACAAGACACCTGCAACAGCTGGAAAGACCACAGAAGTACCTCACCAAGAGGATTACTGGCCTCAAACATATGCCCTATGCAGCCCGACTGAAGAAACTCCAGCTGTACTCGGTTGCATACCGCTTACTCAGAGGTGATCTCTGCCTGACATACAAGGCCATGTTCAACCCAGAATTGATGGACATGCTCCACCTAAAAAAAAAAACAAATCCCCAAGAGCCACATGCTCTAGGGATCTAAACCTCACCACAACGATAAATAGGATGTGCTGGAGGGATAGATTCCTGTCCCAGAGACTCCCCATGCTTTGGAACAGGATTCCAATCTACATTAGTCAGAGCCCCTCACTAACAGTCTTCAAGAGAAACCTTGACGAGTGGATGGGAAAAAGAAAATTTACCCCGGGGATCACTGCAGTGGGTCTGCTAGACAGAGGTACAGGAAACTAGTGGCTGTGCTGGACAGAGGCACAGGGAACTAATCTAAGGGGACAGCGAAAGCCAACACATTCTGGCTAGGCTTATAGATGCCCTTGGGCAGATAGCCTAGTACTTACCTATGAACCTATGAACCTATGATATTATGCAGTTCCCTGAAGTACTGAGTGGTATAGATTACACACATGTGGCAATAAAGGTGGTGTACCTTCACATTGGTATGTCAATAGGAAGGGCTATTGTAGATCAGAGCATGTGTTTGTACCTTTAAGAAGCATTTCCAGATGCAGCACGTGCATATAAATACTGAGCTAGTGCAGGCTGCAGTGCCATTTTGAGATAACAGCCAGAGTGTTAACATGCATGAGTGTGGCAGTCAGTCTGTTTATAAGTTTATTTAAGTTTAAGTTGCAAAGCCTCATTTATGATGTGTTTGTGTATAATAAAGCTGCTTGAACTTAACCCATGAATGTTCGTCTGCTTTATCCTGACTAGACGAGCGACATGGTGTCAGAACTGGGATTAGAAGAGCTACTTCTTCAAGCCATGAGATGTAGAGTTGAAGGTGAAGGCAGACTAAGCAGGTTGAGTGAAACAGAGCTCAGACAAACCAAAAAGGCCCAGAAATGAACTAAAAGTGAAGAAAACTGCACAAATGATTTATTTGGCAAAGAAAATGAAATGGTGCATTTATAAGGCACAAAACACACTGTTAATTAAATGAATAGTGCAAAATGTATTATTAAGCAAATGAAAGGCACAAACCACATAATTAATAAAATATAATGTTCAAAACCATGATATTTGATAAAACTAGCAAAACTATTCATATGGGGCTCAGAATTACCCTTAGTTTGCAAAACGAGCATGTTTAGAGTAAAATGGGCACATGAAAGGTATAATGAGCATGATAAGAGATTGAAAGGGCATAAAGAGTAGAATAAAAGGCCAAAATTAAGCTTAAAGCACAAGGCAACTGCATGTTTTTAGTAAAACATTGTGTTTGGACACAAACTACTATTTCGGATTGACCAAAGTCATTGAAAGCATAACTAGAGTTGTTTGAAGTATCTCAGAGTGTGCAAAGTGTTTTCAGAGTGTGTGCCTTATTAAAGTGCAATTATTTCAGAGTTTTCTGTGTGTAAAGTACAGTTATATTGCAAAGTACAGACAAAGTACAGCCATTTTGAAAAGTGTCTTGTGCTGTCTGCATTTATTTAGAGAAAGATGCAATTTCAGAGTGTTTCTTACACTGTGCAGAGTTATTTCACAAAGTACAGCCATTTTGAAAGGTTCTTGTGCTGTGTACAGTTTATTTGCAAAGTGCAGTCATTTTGAAGTATTTCTTACACTGATAAGGAGTGGTTTCAGAAAGTACAGTGATTTCAAAGTGTTCTTGTGCTATGGAGACTTATTTGGCAAAGTGCAGTTATTTCAAAGAATTTGTTGTGGTATTGGGCATAGTTACAAGTACTGGCATAAAGTTCTGGCATATATATTTATGTGTGTGTGTTCATACATAATTTCAAACACCTTCACTTCTGTATGTTGAGATGGCAAAGGCATTTTGCAGACCAAGTCCACTCATATTTGATCATAATATAGCAGAGAATTGGAGAGCATTTGAGCAAGAATACAATGTTTTCATATAAGCAGCTTTTTCTGACAAAGATGCATGTACAAGGGCATTCATTTTGCTTAACTTAGTTGGGTCAGAAGCCATTGAAAAAGGGTGTTAATTTGTGTATGCACTGGCAGCATATGCAGGAGAGGGGGAACCGCCATATTCTGGTACCAGCTGAATCAAGGGAGGACCATGAGTGATTGAAATGTAAATTTAGAGAAATGTGCAAACCCCAGGCAAATGTTACATTAGAGAGACACTTATTTTGTACAAGAGACCAAAAGCCAGGTGAAACTTTTGCAGCTTATATCACTGACTTAAGAAATAGGGCTAAAATGTGCAGATTTGGTGACTTGAAAGATGAGTTAATAAAGGACAGGCTTGTGTGTGGGGCTAACAGTGATGCAGTGAGAAAGAGTTTGTTTCATGACAGTGATTTAACATTAAGCAAAGCCACAGAGATTTGTCAAACCCATGTGCTCATGAAAAGACACACTAGTATGCTTACAAGTGATAAAAACATGGTTTCAACAGCCTCTAGAGCAAATGTAAACAGCGTGCAACACATGGCAAACAGAAACAGGCCTAAATACATGGCAGCAGCAACCCCTGTGGGTGTGGCACGGAAAACCCATATCTTTCCAGCAAGTTCCAAAACTAGCTAAGTAAAAAGGACATGCTCAGTACAGTATAAAGGTGAATCGTCAAAGCCCAAGTCAAGACTTATTGTTAACTGTTGTAAATGTGGAGCCAACCATGAGTCTGAAAGAGAGAAGTGCTTAGCATTTGGTCAGCAATGCCACAAGTGTAAAAAATGGAACCATTTGGCAAAGAATGAAGTATTTTGTACTGTTCTGATCAATGGTAAACCCATGGAGCTCAAAGAAGACACTGATTCAAAGTGTAATGTAATATCAACAGAAACATTTGCTAAAGTGAGAGCTGGTGAGCAACTTAATTTGGGCAATTGTGTGAAGCTTGTTGCTTATGGAGGTGAAGAGATTCAGAGCTTTCATGCTGTTCGGCTGGAAACAGTTTCAGCTTGCAATTTTATGTAGTTCAAAGGCCCATGCAATCATTATTAGGTCTCAGAGACAGTTTAAGAATGAAACTGCTTTCTTTTACCAAAGAAGTCCATCATATAAGCACATGTCCCAGTTCCAGCTTCAGTGATACTCAGGGGCGGCTCGTGCTATTGGACTGCAGGACTGCAGCCCTCCCAGCTGTGCAGACCCCAACTGTAAAATAAAACAAAAAAGAAAAAGAAATAAATAAAAATAAAAAAAATAAAAACGCGAGTCCTGGAACATTGCGCATGCGCGATTGCAGCATTCGGACTGCTGGTGAACCAGTCTGGAGCATGCGCACAGAATCCAGACTGTCTCCACCAGTAGTCCGGAGTATGAATACAACATTCAACTCCAACTTTTCCCAGCAGTCTATGCAGTTGCAACTGCATAGACTGAAAGATGATTGGACTGCAACATCTGCAGGCAGGAAGGACTAGGTGCTCTTGCTGGAAGGAAGGACAGGATCAGAATGGGAATTACTCGGAGGATTTAGTACTGACTTTGCTCTGCATGGAAAGGACTTTGTTACAGCAGCTTTTGGCTCACGGCGCAGAAAGGAAGAGATGTATTTGGCATGGAAAGCAGCTTTGGCTCAGGTAGGGTGTGTGTGTAAAATGCCCCAGTTTCTACATGGTGGTGGGTAGAGAATAAGGCTTGAACCCTGTACCTTGGGGCCAAGTGGCAAGAGCCTGAATTCTCTACCCACC
Organism: Protopterus annectens; assembly: GCF_019279795.1. Classification (NCBI taxonomy): domain Eukaryota; kingdom Metazoa; phylum Chordata; order Ceratodontiformes; family Protopteridae; genus Protopterus; species Protopterus annectens. The sequence goes on from NC_056743.1 coordinate 1,512,760,754, forward strand.
ACCATTTATAAAAATTTGCAGATTTTTGCCTCATATTTGTTCTGTTCCTCATAAAATCTGTGGTTTCTGTAGTTTTGTTTCTTAACACAGTCAGTAGTGCAGTGGTGCAGTGGTAGCATTGTTGCCTGACAGCTACATGATGTCTGGTTTGATTCTTTGCTGGGGTGCCTTCTGTGTGGAGTCTGCATGTCCTCCATGGGTATGCTCTGGTGTCCTCCCATTTTACAAAGACATGTTTCTGCTAAAAATGGTATTTTGATCCAAGTCAGACTTTCCTGGTTAACAAATGTTAAATAAAAATGACAAGCATTTGAATTTCAGACTTCATATTCTTCAGAAAGTACATGATAACACAAAACCTATTATTATAGCAATTTTCTAAGTTTATAAGATGGATATTTGAAATTTGTCCCTATTTTTGTGACTGTATTCCCACATTATTGGCTTTGTCCAGGTTTTTTGTGCCAAGGTTGAGAGCTATGGTGAGAACTGAATTCATTGAATATGTTTTGGGGCTGTATTCCTCCATTATTGGCTTTGTTCAGGTGTTTTGTGCTATGATGTTGACAGCTATGATGAGAACTGAATTCACTAAATGGTAGCCATTTAAGTTTCAGTCTTCCTCTCTTTTAGAAAATGGGTGATTTGGCATAGTGGTATGTTGCTCTCACTATTTTTGAACAGCGTCCTGGGTTCAATACTTGGCAGTGAAATATATGGTGATAAGACAGCATTTTATTCTAGCAACTTTCCAACATTATATAATCAATGTTTAAAATGTGTCTGTGTTTTTTGATCTTTTGCCCCCTCCCCCAAAATTTTGGCTTTTTCCAGATTTCTCGTGCGGCAAAGTTCAGAGATATAGCTGAATGTCAAGTAGAGTTTATAAGAAGCCGAGAGCTGCAGGGAAACAAAAGTTTAGTGCTGCTTATGCTGAGTCTGCTTGCATTGTTAATAGCATAACAGGTAGTGTACTTGCTTTTGATGCAGAAGGCTGTGGGTTCTACTCCCACAGTAGGTAGATGCATTGCTGATACTGTATTGTATTGTAAAGGGGATGGATGCTGCAGTCCTTTTTGGTAAAGATACCTAGTAACTATTGACAAAACAACCCGGTAGAGACCTCCACGATGTGAATAAAACTAATTTATTGTAGATAAAACAAGCGCTTTCACGTGCATCCAAACACGCTTCCTCAGGTTTATCTATATATACCTAGTAGCTATATGAACCTGTTATCAGTTTGCCATCCATTCCATATTGCAATATTACTAGCTTATCGTTTTTTTAATGCAACATAGGCAATTTATTCCTCAAGGGCAACAGGCACTTTATTTGTAGATGAAACAATGAAATATAAAGTTGTTTGCTAGCAGCAACCTCTTCATTAGTTACAGCTTTCTTTAATGTGGAATTATTTAGATGACTTTTACTTCAGAGATTATGCATATTTACTGATACTGGTGGACTGTAGAAGTTTGAGTCAACTTTTATGATAGAAATGTTCTGAATTGGGCAGTTTTGTCATTATTGGTGCATGCATTTTGTTTCACTGTTTACTGGAAAAATGTTCAAAACAACAAATTTAAAGCACCCTCTAACAACTGTACTATATTGTACAAGGAATATAATCTAATACAATCAGGAAGGTGTTTCAAAGAGCACGTGTACATTTCGTGTGCAAGGGGCCTATGATTTGAAAACAGCCCAAAGTTAATCTCTATCTGCCACTGGCAAAATGTATTTTCTTTGAATGTGGGTTTCAATGCTGTTTCAATGAATGTGAGTTTCAAGGGCAGAGAAGTTTTAATGCTAATAAGTCTGTTTTCATTGTGAGATTGCATCGCTTTGTTTAGCAGATGTTTTAGTGTTTGTGCTGTAAAATGCAAAATAAAACTTTAAAATGAAGTCCAAATCATCGTAGAAGTAAAGCAGTATGCACATTAATGTTTATGGTAAATGGGGTGAAATAGCCAAGTAATGGTTCATTGGAATGGTTGCAGGGGTGAGGCTCCATTCGACCATGATTTTGTGAGGGGGAAGGGCGGTAAACTCAGACAGCCCTGACTGAACTATACCTCTCAACTGTCCAGTTTTTCACAGAATTAATAGATTTTTGCTTCTTATTTTTGGTTTGTTTCTCATAAAATGTGTGGTTTTCTGGCAAATAATTTAGAAATTAAGTCACTAAATAATGACAGACACTGAGTTTCGGACTTCATAATCTTCAGAAAAATGCATGCTAAAGCAAGACCTGTTATTCTATCAACTGTCTCAGTTTATACAACAATTTTTATCACTGTTTATATGTTCCCCCAGTTTGGCCTTGTCCAGATTTCCTGCATTAACAGGTTGAGATGTACATGCAAATAAATTGCTTTATAGAATTAGACATATCCAAACCTCTCAACTGTCCCCAATTTTGGCTTAAATTTTGTTCTTCCCCTAATAATCCCACCGCAAAATGGCAATTTTGGAAGAAAACGTGGAGGGTTTACAATTAAGAAATAACTAATAATCTGAGTTATAGATTACTTTTATTTCAGAAATGCATGTAGATTATTTTATTTTGTCAACTGCTCAAGTTAGCAATACTAATATTAGAAAAGTGTCCCTTCTTTGACAGGTTACCAGCTGTATTGTGTGGCTATTATATATTTTTGCATCACATTTTTGGTCCATTTTTCATAAAATTGTGTTTTTTTGGCAAATTAGTGACAAATCATTAAAGACTGAAGTTAGAAAATAATGACAGACATTTGAGTTTGAGATTTCATACCCTACAGAAAAATTCATACTAATGCAAGACCTACTATTCTATTATCTTTCTAAGTTTATAAGAGCAATATTTAAAAAGTGTCTTTATTTTTGGGCCTTTGTCCCACTTTTATGTATGGCTTTGTCTAGATTTCTTGATCTGAGGTTGAGAAGTATGACAAATGGGTCAGGGCATCACAGTCAGCCAGAGACATTTCAAATTGTGACATACTTGTTGCACCCCACTCCTCCATGTAGTGACTCTGTATGTGTCCAAGCAAGGCAATGAGCAGTTATGCAGTGTAAATGTGCAGAATACCCCCCCATCCAATGTAGACACAAGTACTACTTTTATTCTGTCCTTAATTTTGCAGAATGTTCTGGTTTCTGTCATATTTTTATGCTGTTGATTTATGCTTATTATTACTCAGAAAGTGCCTGTTGCTCTGTGTTTAAGTAGCAATGCTTTAATGACCATCAGGTAAGCTTGTCTGAGATTGTAAGATGCAAGTAAGCTTTAATAAGCATACTGTTAAAGAATTGCCAACATTGAAAGCCTTGCTGTTGTTGCCATGCAGAGAATACTTACATAAATAGATAATGTATAAGCCTTGGGTATTGAAATGCATATGACAGTATTTGTAGTAAAGGACAGGATTACATTATTTTAAGAAGCTCATTACATTTGTTGGAGACTTGCAGGCTTTACATGCAAACCAAACAGAATGCCAATCTATCATGTGTGGTCCATTACCTGTACAATAATCCTTAAAGCAATGTATCTTGAGCTTGTTTCTTGTTTGCGTTTCAGTTTTTACTTTGATCATGTTTTCCCCATGAAACAAATAGATAGTTGTTGTCAGGCAGCAGGTCTTTTTTGGATAAGAAACATTTTTACAAGTGGGGGTATCACAGAGATTGCTACTTTCAGCATGTTATTTGGTACTTTAATAAAGCTGAATATAAATTATAATTAGAATTGCAGTGCAAGGAGAAGTGGTTTGAGTTGAGTGCTGCTTGTTTTACTTATACTTGATTTTGACTGGCATTCCAGTAATGTATTTAAAAAGTAATTTATTTTTTCATGCCTCACAACCTTTTTGTTTCCATCTAGATATTAAGTAAGCTGTCATGCAGCCAATGCATTGAAATATTTTTTTTCTTCTACACTTCATTTTGTCTTGATTGGACTCTCATGATGGTTTGGCATCCAGGGCAGCATATTTAATTAAAGTTCCAGGTTTTGTGGTTTTGAGCATAGCCCCTCCCCTTTCTGGTTGGCCACACCCCTCCCCATTGGCCCCACCCATTCAGCTGTCTCCTGCAGCCCCCCTTTGATTTGAAGTCACCAGCTGCCACTGGTGATACTATTTTCTCAGAGTATGCTGATGTGTTCAACGACAAGCTAGGCATACTTCCAGTTGTGTACTCCATGAAAGTAGACCCAGAGTTCAGTCCAGTGGTCAAACCAGTAAGGAGAGTTCCAATAGCTATGTAGGACAAAGTCAAGGTCCAGTTAGACAAAATGGTGCAGCAAGGTGTGATTTGTCCAGTCACAGAACCAACTGTATGGGGGTCTTCCATGGTAGCTGCTCATAAGAAAAATTCAAATGAAATCAGAATATGCATTGACCCAAGAGACTTGAAGAAGGCATTAAAACGACCTAATTATCCTACATGTACAGTTGAGGAGATTGCAACCCTCATGCCAAATGCCACTGTTTTTTCTGTCTTAGATGCAAAGAGTTAATTTTGGCAAGTAATGCTTGATCGCAAATCTTCACTACTGACTACATTCAGTACCCTGTTTGGTAGATACAGATTCCTCAGGATGTCTTTTAGAATAAATTCTGCCAATGAAGTCTTTCAGCATGCAATGGAGGAAACTTTTTAGGCTACCCCTGTGCAATAATAGTTGATGATTTACTGATTGGAGGTGATAGTGAAGCAGAACATGAGAGAAACCTTAGGAAGGTTCTGGACAGAGCATGTGAAGTGAATTTAAAGCTCAATCTTCTGAAGTGCAAATTCAGACTACCAGACGTTACTTATGTAGGTCATTTATTGATCAGTATAGGCTTATGACCAGATCTTTCCAAGCAAGCAGCCATTCTTGAAATGCCAGCTCCAAACAATGCCCAAGCTTTACAATGTTTTCTTGGTATGGTTAACTATTTGGGCAAATTTATCTATAACTTTAATGAGTTATCAACACCTTTGAGAGAGCTGACGTGTAAAAATGTTGCCTGGTCATGGTTAGAACAATACCAGAGAGCATTTGATAACTTTAAACAGCAAATTGTTAATCTGTCTACATTAAGATACTATGATGTCCACAAACCAGTAGTTCTTTCTTGTGTTGCTTCAAAATTTGGTCTTGGTGCAGTTATTCTTCAAGAGGGAGACCTGTTGGCAATGCATCTAGAACTCTTGCCCAAACTGAGATGCAGTCTACTCAGATCGAAAAGGAACTTTTGGCAATTGAGTTTGCATGTTCGAAGTTCCATGATTATATTTATGGCTGAGCAATCCAAATAGAAACTGACCATAAACCTCTAGTCACTATTTTAAAGAAGCCTATGCATTCCACTCCAGCAAGACTACAAAGAATGATGCTCATATTTCAAAAGTACAATTTCAAAATGGTCTATATGAGGGGTAAACTTCTTTATCTGGCTGATACCCTATCCAGATCACCCAGAAATACCATGCAACAGCTTGATGCAGAGAATTTTGACTTTGATGTCATGGATGTGCATCATTTTTCTACCATGAGACTTGATGAGCTGAGATATAAAGACTGATCCAATTTTGCAAAAGCTCAACCACTTTATCAATGTAGGATGGCCGTCAAAGCAATCCTGTGTACTGCCAGAAGAATACATTTGGATTTTACATCTTGGCCACCCAGGTTCTGAGTCTACCAAAAGAAGGGCAAGATGACTAGTATTATGGCCTTCTCTATTGAAAGATATTGATAAAGTGCTTTCTTCTTGTTCAGTGTGCAACAGTATTAACCTGCATTTGCAAAAAGAGACACTTTAGCTAAGCCAAATTCCTGAACTACCTTGGTCAACAGTAGCAACTATTATATTTGAGTGGAACAGTCAACATTACTTAGTGTTGGTAGACTCTTATTTGAACTGGTTTGAGATTGATTTGCTATCTAACCTAACATCCAGTGCTGTTGTTACCAAGATGAAACATCATTTCTCAGTCCATGGTAGTCCACACAAAGTTATTTCTGACAACAGTTCTCAGTTTACCAGTCAATTGTTTCAGAGATTTGCTAGAGTGGAACTTTATCCATATTACTAGCAGTCCTGAATATCCTCGGTCAAACGGCCTTGCTGAACGTGCACTACAGAGTGTAAAGCAATTACCGGAGAGGTCAAAGTGTGACAATACCAATATCTACTTGAATTTACTCAGTCTCAGAACTATACCCCGAGACAACCAACTTGGCTCGCCTGCTCAGAGACTTCAATCTAGGCAAACCCCAACAACCTTGCCTATCACATCTAATTTGTTGTTGCCTAATGCTAAAAACAACAAAGCAATCAAAGCCCAACTTTGTAAGAAGCATTCCTCTCAGAAGGAGAGACAGTGAGGATGCAAACAGCGAAAGGTTTTTATCAAATTGGTCAAGTGATAGGTATATGTACCAAGCCAAGATGGTACTTAGTGGAATCTGAGGGTATAGAGTACAGGAGAAACCACAGACATCTTCTTCCTGTATCAGAAATGATATTGCAGCATCATACCTGTGATACAGACTCTAGATCTCAGAGCAAGCCCAACAGTGTTCATACCGAAGAACATGTTGCAGTATCCATTCCTGTTCCTGATGATGTCCCAGATGTATCCAAAGCTGAACATTCCTTGCAGACAGTCCATGTTGCTAGATCCAATTCTGACTTTTATGTTACACGATCAGGTCGTATTTTCAGACCTAGTGTAAAATACACAGCAACTTGCACATAATTGTTTTATATGTGTCTGATTGTGTACAATTGCATGTGGAAGAATTAGTTCTGTATAATTGCATGTCAAAAGTTCATTTCTGTAAATTGCATGTCCTTGAATACTGTTATTTCATATATGGACTATTTCTGAAAGAGGGAGGATATAGATCAGACCATGTGTATTTACCTTTAAGAAGCATTTCCAGATGTAGCATGTGCATATAAATACTGAGCACGTGCAGACAGTAGTGCCATTTTGAAAGAACAGACACAGTGTTAACATGTATGAGTTTGGTAGTCAGTCTGTTTATAAGTTTAAGTTACAAAGCCTCATTTCTGATGTGTTTGCGTGTAATAAAACTGCTTGAATTGAACCCATGAATGTTTGTCTGTTTTATCCTGACCAGACGAGTGACAGCTATGATTCTACAAACTTCCAGATAGCTTGCAGTGCCAAGAGATGGATAGCTGATGTGTTGTACAGTACCCAGGCACTGCTCATGATCCACCCACTGGTATACAAATTATCTCTATCGCCACTTCCTGCATGTGGAATTGAACTGGGCCACCAAGTTGATAAGTGCACTGTGGCAGTCTTACACATATACAGCTGTACAGATTGTATACACATACCCGACTGCCACATATGTCTCTACTGGGTTTCAGGTGATGTAGAATATCCAATGGAGTCCTCAGTGATGATGGCTGTATGGAATCCACATAGTATTGCCAAGCAGCTGTATAACACTGGCACCATGCAACCTAGAAACATCATTTGGCATGTGTTTGGCCTGCTGGAAAAATTAGTTGACTGCATACAGGGCCTTTACAGTATGCCTGCAGGTTGATTGTAGTATGCGGCTTGGGAGCATGTCAAGAAATAGAGTAGTACTTAAGCAAGTGCTGATGGTGAGAAGTCAACTCCCTCAAACAACTTTGGGCAGCAGAGGGGTTTTCCCTATTCCTGACTCTTGTGTGACCTTGGAATAGGCATATTTAAGATCAGAGGTATGTGGTAGCATTTTTCATGGAGAGATTACAGAATAGCTTGTCCACCTGCAAAAAAATTTGATGTTTTTTGCAGGACTTTTCAATAAGTTGACTTTGAAGTATCAGCATTCTGTGAATCAGCTGTCAAATATTTGACACGATTCCGCTGCATGCTACATAACATGATCCTGAAGAAGAATGCAAGCCATTTCTCCTTCCATTCCCAGAACTTCTGGACATGCTATATAAACTCCTACAACAATTAGCACATTGACATCATCCAGTGATGACAGTGAAGATGAGGGACAGTGGGCAGCATCTACAAAACCCACCCCAGACAGTGTTGGGTATAGCACAGGTGAAATGTCAGCATTTAGCCCAGCTGTATGAGTCTGATAAGCACACTGTGACTGAACAGTGTCACAGTGAAGTGGTACACAAACACTGTGCTGAACAGTACATGGTTGAGACACATTGTGAATCAGAGATTTCCTTTTGCACCACACAGGATGAAGGATGGGGTGGGTGACAGTCAACACCATTTGTAGTGGTGTCAAGGGATATACTGGCATATGGGTGTTATAACAATGTTGGTGGGGAAGGGGGTATTGACTATAATAGACAATGTTGGAAGTGGGCTATGACTACATGATATTAGCTAGGGTCACCACACTAGCGTCATGTGACAGAAATAGTACCCCCCCATGACAGGGATGTTGTGCTACCACAGGAAAGTGACCTAGATGCAGTCTGCTGGTTCTGCATCTTCCCCTGGAGGTTGGCATTCATCACCACTCACAATGCAGGGTACTGAGGTATCATACTCCTACTGTGCAGCATGTGATTATCTTCCAGGATGACCATCAAGCATTTACCTCCCCCAACCATAAACAGTGCTGTTGGATAAGGCAATGATGGAGGCACTTGTGATCTTCCACACAGAGATAGATGTGGCAGTAGTTTGTGCCAGTACAGACCTCATCAGGCCCATTATAGCATTTTTTCTGGACTCCCATAGCCTTACAGAAGCAATAGTGTTGGTGGGTGACATTTTCATAATTACCATGCAATACACCAATCACCTCCATGTCGATCTGAGTAGCTACAGACTGTGCCCAGATAATAGCTCTGCACATCTGCTGATTGATCCCTACTGCCACCCACATATCAGGTAGCAGTTGTGACTTGTGATGGCATTAGGAACCCCTGATAGAGTATTGTACATTGGGTAACCCCACTTTAAGATACAATGTGGTCCTCAGCTGCTGTGGGAGTAGTGCTGGTGCTCTCGGTCAAGGGTAAGGCCCCCAAAATGGAGAGTAAACACCCAGTATACCTTTAAACTCAGCAGTTTGTGAGGCCACACCTCCACTCTGTACAACACAAGAGGATCACCCAGGATGGAGACAAGGAGTGCAGTGTCATTTCACTGTTTATTTATTGGAATTTGTTAAACAGGATGGTCCGAATGGATAATTAGTTACCCCTTTATAGTGCAGGCCTGGGGAGAAAAGCTCCAAACAGATAGTACAGTGCAATATAAAAATCCTACAACAGTGAAACATTATGAGTGCATACACTTGGAAACATTGCTAGTGACATGTAACGAGATTTATAGACATTGTAAATTGTAAGTGCAGGACTGCGTAGGTAAAAGGGCAATGTTGTAGAGTAGGTGTTCATTACACAGGACTCTGACAGCTTTAATGTATGATAATCTGGTGAAATCTTAATACATAGAATCATAAGGGATTACTAGGCTATCAACCCAGAGGTCATTCTAAGCCTAGCCATTTCATCCCAACGTAATGCCATGAAAATGCTAGTGAGTACCCAAGATTACATTCAGTGATGACTGCCCATGTCCAAGAGGGTTGTGGGTGCTCTCCCTGGTAAGAATTTATGGTGTTCTATCCACTCGTTCAGGTTCCTCTTGAACAGTGTCATAGAGGTGATCTGTTTCACATGAATTGGTAGCCTGTTCCAACGATGGGGTAGTCGCTGGGAGATAAATCTGTCCCTCCAGCATGTCCTATTTAAGTTGCAGGCAATATTTAGGTCCCTAGAATGGGTAACCCTAGCCCCATTTGATTTACTGATATGCAGCAAGTTCATTAGGTTTGGGTCTTGAATTGCTCTGTAGGCCAGGAATTAGTCTCCCCTAAGAAGTTTATACAACATGGAGTATAGTGACAGAGACTTTAGTTGGTCTGTATAAGGTACCTGCTTGAGCCCCTTGATCTTCTTTATTAGAAACCTTTGAGGTCTCTTCAGTTGCTGCAGTTGCTTTGTACAGTACATGCCAAATGGGGGGGGGGGGTTCATACTCAATTATGGTCCACATCAGTACCGAGTATAGAGGGTTTATAACCTCTTTTGCTCTCGGGGCAGTGCCTTTACTAATCAAATGTGGTATGAAGAAAGCCTGCCTTACTATGGTAGAAACATGGTGGTCGAAATTAAGGTTGCAGTCAACTTGTGATCCCAGGTTCCTTACCACTTTGTGGGTACTTATGGTATTGTTGTTGATTTGATAATGTGAAGGAACATTGTTTGTGCCGAAGGGACTGATGATGCATTTCTTTGCATTCAGTTTGAGACCATGACTAATACACCAGTTGTTGGTCTGTGTGAGACCCTCCTGAAGTATACTGACATCATTTGGAGATTCAATGATTGCGTGTAGTCTGCAGTCATCTGCTAACTTGGTCAGCCACAGCACCTTAGTTTTGACCTGAACTTCTGAGAAGTATATACCAAACAGTAGGGGGCCCAGCACTGACCTCTGTGGCACCCCACTGGTAACAGGTCTGCTGGGTGACGTGGAGTCACCCACTATGATGGTGTGTGTCTGGTTTGTGAGCCAGTTGGCAACCCATCTTACGACGAAGGGGTTTGCAATCAGTTTGTTAAGTCTATTGGTAATACCTGAATGTGGGATTGTGTTGAAAGCCCTTGCCAAGTCGAGGTATGCTGTGTGCACAGATTTACTCATGTCAATGGCCGTGGTCACATTTTCAAAGAAGTCCACCAGATTTAACAGGCAGGATCTGCCCTTGATGAAGCCAAATTGGGTAGGATCCAGGGTTTGGAGGTTGCCTTTATCTTTATTTATGAGGTCCATAATAATACATTCCATGACCTTACAGATGAGGCTGGTCAGGCTTATGGGTTTGTAATTCCCCAGGTCTGCTGCTAGGCCACCTTGTGGAGGGGAATAACTGTTGCTATTCTTCATTCTGCAAGAACAAATCTTGTGGTTAGGCTATGACTGAAAAGGGTACTTAATGGTGATGCTAGTTCTTGTTTTAGCCTGTTTAGAAGACAACCTGGGATGTCACCTGGTCCCTTAGAGGCTGTGTTTTTTGCCTTGGACAAGGCTGTAAGGACCTGTTCTTCAGATATGTAGGGTGGAGGGAAAATTGGAGGAAGGTTTGTGATAAGTTAGGAGGGGGATAAGGGAGGGAAATTTTCACCATACCTATCAGCTAGCAGGTTTGCTATTTCTGTGGGGTCAGTGTGTATGATACTGTTGGTCACTAGTTCTGCACATGCTTGGGTCCTACCTTTTAGGCTACATATGTAGCTGTAAAAGGCCTTATGGTTATCCTTGGCTGTACATGCTAAAGTTCTCTCAAACGAGCCTTTAGTGGATTTCACAAGTTGTCTTATTTGCCGATTGAAGCTGAGGAGGATGCTTTTCCATTGTTGGGGTCTTGCCTTTTTTTCTTGGACAGCAACTTTTGTGTTTATTATAAAGTTTGTTGATTCTGGATATCCACAATGGCAGCTTGTTTTTACTTGGGGCTCTAGCTTTGATTCTTTCTGATACAGCAGAGTTTATACACTTATGCATGTGATTTTGCAGGGCTTTACTGTAAGCTTTGGTATAGTTATCACTTCCAGCTTGGGGTGAGGCTTGGAATGCATTATATTTTCACCTAGGAGCATATAGTTTGTCTTGATGAAGTTATTTAGTCTGATTCCACCCTTTGTGAGTTTTGGTGTTAGTGCCAGCTTGAAAGTAACTGTTTTGTGGTCAGATTTAACTGAGTGTCCAACAGTTGTGGCAGTGCATCTATTTGACATGTTAGTGAGGACCAGATCTAGAATGTTTGGTCTTCTTGTCGGGCTATGAACAATTTGTTCCAGGGCATTTGAATTAACAAAGTCAAGAAACTTTTGTGCTAATGAGTTGGGGCTAATGTAGGATTCCCAGATGATGGGTGGATAATTGAAATTTCCCATAATCAGAGTGTTTAGTAAAATTTGGATTGTCTCCAGTTTGGTCAAGTAGGCTTTGTGGGCATCATGATCCATGGAGGGGGGATCTGTAATTGGCTATGACTTGAATGGGGATCTTATCCATCGTAACCTGGACTTGGCTAACTCCATTGAGTTGTTCAGTCTAACTAGACGGGAGGTGAATATATCTCTGATATAGATAGAAACACTGCCTCCTTTGGTTTTCACATGTTCAATTTATGGTCCAAAGATGTGGAATGCATTGTAGCCTTGTAATGCCTGGGTACTCTCTGAGGCCTTGAACTAGGTTTCTGTGACTGCACGGACATCTACATCTTCTAATCATAGAAGTACTTCCAGTAAGTGCAGTTTTTGGTTTAAGCTCCTAGCATTTAGCAGCATGACCATTATTTTGTTCTGGTTGGCTAATTTCATGTCAGTAATGTTGTCTTTGAGACCTTGCGTAAAAAAGGCACTATTGACGATGCAAGAGTCTTTGCCTGCAGCCAAAAGCCTAGAGGTGACAGGTGCAAACCGTATCTGGTAAAGCAGCAGGGTTTGTCGACCATAGCTTCCCAGGCTAACAGGAACTGGATCCTCTTTGAATGACACCAAAAACTAAGCCAATTATTGAAATCAATCATTGCTTGTTTATACTGTGGCATCATTCTAGGTGAGGGTAGTATATTGCTCAAGACTAGGGACATACTTGCCTGGGACACATACTCAGAGAGCTCAACCATATCCCTCTTCATATAGTACAGTGAGATACATCTCAGGTCGTTCACACCAACATGGGCTATGACAGTCATAATGGTACTTGTTGCTGAGAGACCTGAGTGCGTGCATGATCTGATGAATCCTGGCACCAGACAGGCAGCTGACTGTGACTTTCTTCTTATACACAAGGCTGTCATTACACAAGACTCTGACAAAGTTAGTATATGAATTTGTAGTGAAGTATTAAGATATATAGCTAGGAAAATAGTTAATCCTTGTAGGAATGAAGATATAGTTGTTATTTAAGATTGTGTGCAAGTAGTGAGTGAAAGGCTGTGAATCGATACATATTTCAGCTTCATCACTAGACCCTGCACATTGCATGTGCTTCACCAGACAGGGGGTCAGTCCTCTACTCAGTAGGTAGCCCTTCTCAATTGCTTTCTATGGTTTACCCTAGATGGTGGGGGCAACAACTGATAGGCCTGTGGCCTGCTAGGTAGCCAGTATGAGTGCTTCGTGGTCTGAATTGCAGATTTTCTTGTTTGGCAGCCCCATTCCAGTAGGCCACCTACAGAAGCTGTGACCCCTTTCATTGACTAACTTGACCCATCTGCTGGGTCCCAGTCAAGTCCATCTGGCCCAGCTGGCTGCTAACATGCTACCTATCCCCTACCATACCTCCAGCCAAGTTGACCTCCATCCTGTTGTGCTTCTACTTATCTCTTGTATGATGTCAAATATGTCCCATAGCCATTTCTCAGCCCTCTGTATGTCTGTGCCCAGCTTATGTCTCCTTCAGCAGGTGTGTCCACATTTACCCCAGTTATTCTGTACTACTTTGTGTAGTTTGTTTACCCCTGCTCGCTGTTCACCTTCCCATCTTTACTTTCCCTTTTTCCTGTCTCCCTTCCATTCATCATTTTTCTCTTTATATATAAATTAGGAGATGACCTGTCCTTAAAAAACAAACTCGTAAAAAACAGACAACAGGTGTTTTGCATCTACCACAAGTAATTGTTATGCAGTGCTTTTGGCTGCATCTCCACATTCACAGCTCACACTCCTTAATACAGCTATACTGCAGTAACTGTACTACCCTCACAGCTCACACTCCTTAACACAGCTATACTGCAGTAACTGTACTACCCTCACAGCTCACACTCCTTAATACAGCTATACTGCAGCACCTGTACTACCCTCACAGCTCACACTCCTTAATACAGCTATACTGCAGTAACTGTACTACCCTCACAGCTCACACTGCTTAATACAGCTATACTACAGTAACTGTACTACCCTCACAGCTCACACTGCTTAATACAGCTATACTACAGTAACTGTACTACCCTCACAGCTCACACTGCTTAATACAGGTATACTGTAGTAACTGCACTACCCTCATAGCTCACACTCCTTAATACAGCTATACTGCAGCACCTGTACTACCCTCACAGCTCACACTCCTTAACACAGCTATACTGCAGTAACTGTACTACCCTCACAGCTCAGACGCCTTAATACAGCTATACTGCAGCACCTGTACTACCCTCACAGCTCACACTCCTTAATACAGCTATACTGCAGTAACTGTACTACCCTCACAGCTCACACTGCTTAATACAGCTATACTGCAGCACCTGTACTACCCTCACAGCTCACACTCCTTAATACAGCTATACTACAGTAACTGTACTACCCTCACAGCTCACACTGCTTAATACAGCTATACTACAGTAACTGTACTACCCTCACAGCTCACACTGCTTAATACAGGTATACTGTAGTAACTGCACTACCCTCATAGCTCACACTCCTTAATACAGCTATACTGCAGCACCTGTACTACCCTCACAGCTCACACTCCTTAACACAGTTATACTGCATTAACTGTACTACCCTCACAGCTCAGACGCCTTAATACAGCTATACTGCAGGAACTGTACTTCCCTCACAGCTCACACTCCTTAATACAGCTATACCACAGTAACTGCACTACTATCACAGCTCACACTCCTAAATACAACTATACTGCAGTAACTGTACTACCCTCACAGCTCACACTCCTTAATACAGCTATGCTGCAGCACCTGTACTACCCTCACAGCTCACACTCCTTAATACAGCTATAATGCAGTAACTGTACTACCCTCACAGGTCAGACTCTTTAATACAGCTATACTGCAGTAACTGTACTACCCTCAGAGCTCACACTCCTTAATACATCTTTACTGCAGTAACTGTACTACGCTCACAGGTCAGACTCTTTAATACAGCTATACTGCAGTAACTGTACTACCCTCACAGTTCATACTCCTTAATACAGTTATACTGCAGTAACTGTACTACCCTCACAACTCACACTCCTTAATACAGCTATACTGCAGTAACTGTACTACCCTCACAACTCACACTCCTTAATACAGCTATACTGCAGTAAATGCTCTACCCCACAGATGTCTCATGACGTTAGTTCAGACTGGCACGTTGCCACTGCAGTCAGCAGTCTTGTTCTTCCGAGTACATGTGGTGCTACTCAGCTGTGGTCAGCCTGTGGTTTGGATGACTTGCTCCACTCCCCTCTTCTGCATGAACCTGTCTGTTCCTCTGGTTTCACATTTGCTTATTTAAGTATACTATTCATTACCATGCAGTGTGTAACCTTTGCTTGGGCATGCAGCACAACTCTACAGATCCTGGCTATTACACTGTCCTCCCCATCCACCATTTACCTCCCTTCTAATACTTGCGTTAGTATCTGAAAGGTGAGAGATTGTAGAATTAGGTTTACGAGCCGTAAATCCATATTCTCATTCATCAAATGAAAAAAAATATTTTTAGATCTTATAGTCCTTGAACTAGTTGTGACTGGCTTCCTTACTTCTTGTTTAGTGCAAGCTTGATGAGGTTCTATCTGGGCCACTTAAAGTCATTGATATTGTACTTCCACATAGTTGTTATCCATAGAAAATCACTTTGAGTGCAGTATTATAGCATGTGCCAACAACAGCTGTTTCTTTTTTTGAGAGATTTAATTTTTCTATGTGTTTGCATGATCATGAGTTGGTGTATATAAGTTTGAATTAGACTTACCCCCACCCAGCAAAAAACACTTGCATTTAATTTTTTTGTCTGGCTAAGTTTCTAACCACTCAAAATTGGCAAACTGGTTTAGGGGTAGTGTCAGAAATTAACATTTTTTTACTCATGCCTAATGTTGTTGTCCCCACTACCCACCTATCATTTAAAAATGTACTCAACCCTTAAAATACTGCCCAAATACACATAAGAACAAGCCATATTATTTCCAAATGTTGCCACCTATACCCATAAAATGGCTATTTTTAAAGGTGCATTCCTCTCACAAAAGCATGTTTTATGTAAATCTATACAATAAATGTTACAAATACTCTCTCGTCTTTGCATAATAAAGGTTCCAAGAGATGCTGAGAATAAATGTACTTATTTGAGTACATACTGAGTGTGTCTAGCAACACATTTGATAGTGTCAGCATTGTAAGCATGCTCCAACCTTGGTCAGCAGTACAAAATTTGGTTCACTTCTCAAAGCATATAAGGTTGATGATTATTTGATTTGCTTTGCACTTGTTCAGTGTTTCTCCAGTACACTATCCATTCA
Organism: Protopterus annectens; assembly: GCF_019279795.1. Lineage (NCBI taxonomy): Eukaryota > Metazoa > Chordata > Ceratodontiformes > Protopteridae > Protopterus > Protopterus annectens. Next base: position 1,512,777,071 of record NC_056743.1, read on the forward strand.
CACATGGGACTAATATGGCCACCTGCTTTATAAGCCAAAGATTCAGACTGCATGCCAGCTTCCACTTTTTCTATACAAAGTGTGACTTCACTGAAAAGTTTGTCCAGATTTAGCACAATGTGGTTTATGACTTTGACTGCATAAAAAAGGCATTTTTCAAAACATTTATTATTTTTTAGGGGAAATGTACATACTCCTTGAAAAATTAGGTTTGCAAATATTTTGTACACATATTCATGACACTTGAGAACACTGCATGATGTTTTTCTAAAATGCTACAGCATGTATTATTCATATGACATAACCACTTTTGAACAACTTATCAGTGTGTGGCAATGGCTTACAAGTGTCCTTTGTACAAGAAGGTATGATATGGGTCAGGGGTAATCTGTGACGACAATAACCCAAAGAGGAGTGTAATGCTGACACAGAAGGGTGAGGATGATTTACAGTCACAATTTCTTTTTTTATATTATTGGAGTGAGACTTGTACACATGTAAAGACTGGAAGCTCTAAGAACTTATTTCAGTAATACTGTCCTTAAATCAAGACTTCTGCATTAGTAAACTTTTGCACACAGCACAGATGTGCTGAGCAATGTGGAGGGCAGGAAGATTTCTGCTAGAGCTCATCTGCTACATCTTGACAGCTGAAAACTGTCAGCAAAATACTGTCAGAGATTATGCCTTCTCATGATTCCCTCTCCGGTTACTATTAACTCATTCACTCCAATGGAGCTCCGGAAATTTGCACTGTAACTTCTAATGGGTGGACTGGAGCCTAAGCTTTTTGATAGGCTCATACAATGTCCTCACATTTCAAACATATGTTCATATTTCTAGAACCATAGGGGTTATGAAAGAAGTATAAATGGCAAACTCTTCAGCACAAACTATTTTTATAGTGGTAGTATTCTTTAGGTTCTAGGTCTTAAACTGAATTTTATAAGTCACAGTAAACACAGTAACTATTACATTTGTCCTATTTTTAAATAACTTGCAATATCTCACAACCACTCAAGTTACTTACACACATACTGTCAGCAGCATTTTATTCATCTAGCTGAGATCTTTCATATGAGGCTAAGGAGTTCTGTTTGTGTTACTTGGGATATTTAGGAAAATGTGAAAATTATATCTATATAAATTAATATCATAAACACAACAGTTAATATCTAGTTACATGCACTAGACCGCGGTGAAATATTAATGCAGTTGAGTTTGCCATTGTGTAAGATTTACGATGAAATCTTTTAAAACCTTGTACATAGCATGATTTTGGAATTATTGATGCAAATATGAACAAGCAATATTTGAAGTCCAGAGGCGTCAGTAGGAGTTAACTACAGTTGCACCTGGACACATCACTTGGATGTCATGAGTTAATTTAGTAGGGTGTCTGGATGGCAGATATTGGCAGCAGTACAGTCTGGGTATTTAATGACAGAGAGTTTGATCACAGATGTATTTAAGTAAACTCACAGAGGAACTGAAAGTCTGATATCATGTTTTAAAATAACAGAAGTTTTGAAACATAATTTAAGGGATCGCCTATAAGTGGACAAGCTAGAAACCTACAAACACATTCAATGTCTAACATAGCCATGGAGTTATCCTGTTGTTTGCAAATAGAAGTCTTCTGGGACAGCAGTAGGAAAGCCTCTTCCTAATGTAAAACTGGAAAAAGAAGTGGAAAAAAGAAGAAACAGCATTTTGATTCTTGAAGACGTGGATGGTTATATTTATTTTAGTGAGACTGAGAAAAATGGAATTGTTCTACATCTTGTTCATAGGTTCATATTTACTGTGGCTTTACCTGATATACACTCTAACACCATTCAGTGTGCAGTGAATGAGATTCTTAGGGGTGTAACATTCACACAGCTTCAGAAAAGGAGTGGAGTCTTATAACTGTAACATGAACAGGCTGTCTATAAACACATAACTGAGATACAGTTAAGCTTCCCAAGAGCGACATTTCAAGGCTAGCTATGGTGCATTTCAGTACAAGAAGCTGATGCATGTTACACATGGTTAGATACTGAAGCACTTTTCTGAGATAGACTTTGTCAAAATTATGCTGATGTGTCATTACCTGCATTTTACATATTACACATTAGAAACCAAGAGCAAGCTTTTTCTTTCTTGTCTGTGCCATTCACTGGCCCTTCTGTAAGCCATCCCTGTAGCACCACCTGCCCATAACTACCTTTCCAAGTTTTCAGTTTTTTGTTATTATTTTATTTGTTAATCTAGACAGAACTCTGATTCCAGTGCACCATTTTTCATGTTCAGCCTGGTGAGTCACTTATGGAAATGTGGTCATTAGGATCACGATTGTGTGTGGCATTCAACCAAAAGCTGCCACACCAGCTCTTTCATTTCCAGTCTGTCCTCCCAAGGCCCCCTCTTATATTCCTGTCATCTTTTTCCAAAATAAAAAGTAAGAATTTTTTAAAATGTTTATAAAGGGCATACTCGATACTCTTGTTCTTAATATCGTACCAATGTTCATAAACTTGGCAATTCATTTCCTTTCAGTTTTACCTACATAAAAACTAGCACACGATGAACATAAAGTAAGGTAAACAGCTCCCTGTTGAAATATCTGTATTTGAAATTCTGGGAGATGACATGCATAAAAAAAATCCAACAGAAGCTAATCTTGAACACTGCTTTTCTCCTTTAAGCTTCTTTTTGCAGGGGAGCAAGCCTGCTGCACCCCCTTGAACTTATATATACTAACCCTGAGATTGTCATACAATGCAGAAAAGGAAATCTTCCAGGAAATGGCAATGTCAGACCAGACTTAGTATATTTAAGTCCTCTTTTTGGCTATTCAGTCTCTGTTTTTCGGGACTCAGTCTAGTTGGTCCGGACATTTCAAATGGTTACCAAGGTAACCAACAATGTTAGTGTCACAATTAAAATGTTAGTGGCCATATTTAGGCATCTACTTAACATAGCACTGATGGCCATTTATTTCATATTTCAATATTTTTGACATATTTAACTCTCTTAAAAAGAATAATTGATTTAGTACCTCACTTCATTTTCATTATAGGCTAAAATCTAAGTTCCAATTCCTTTTGGCAGTCATCTTAATTTTATTAGCTGTTAGGGCAACACCATGAATTTAAATCTATTAGTAGTCATGGTATCTCCCTGTTTGTTCAAGGTAAAAGCATTGTTACCCAAAATCAGAGGGCATCTAGAAAGACTCCTTACTGGTACTTCAGACAAGACACTCTTGAGCAGGTCATTGCGGTAGCCCCTTTCAAAAAACATCTGCATCAATTGGTCTGTCTCTTTCATGAAATCATGGTCTTCAGTAATTAACCATAACAGACGCACAAGCTGACCTTCGACTATGTTACATTTCTGAAACTAATGGTGGTTATTTTTAAAGTGGAGAAGGGGAGTGTATTCCAGCTCTGAAATTGAACCTTATTGGGCATTTTGGGTTGATTTCTACCCCTTTCAACTTTCTGAGTTAAAAACTCATGTTTGCATGGGTTTGAGCTTGTTTTAGCTCAGCAGATCCTGTTTGGGCATCCTGCAGACTACTACAGCACCAAAACAGGAAAGAGAGACTTTTTGCTGATTCTAAGTATCGTTTTGGCTTTTTCTCGACTGTTTTTGCTTATCACACTTTAAAAGCCATTTATACTATGGTTCTGTTGATATTTCTGCTGCATTTTACTCTTAAACTATTTTACTGTGTGTGCACTTTGATTTTCAGCTTAAAGTTAATCATTTAAACTGTATTTACTACTGTAGGCATCACACTCAAGTGCATAAATACTGTTAAATTGCGTTTTACTGCTTAATTTCTAAACCTCCCCCAAAAAACAAAATAATTCTACCTGTTTTGCTCGTTTCCAACCTTTTCCTATACTTAGCTTTCCGAGTTAAAAGAAATGTGTTTGCGTGGGTTTGCACTTGTTTTAGCTTGGTGGATCCTGTTTCGGTATCCTGCAGACTACTACAGTACCAGAAATGAGAAGGAGAGACGTTTGCTGATTCTAAGTATTGTTTTGGCTTTTTCTTGACTGTTTTTGCTTATCACACTTTACAAGCCATTTATACTGTGGTTCTGTTGATATTTCTGCTGTATTTTACTGTTAGATTGTTTTACTGTGTGTGCACTTTGATTTTCAGCTTAAAGTTAATAATTTAAACTGTATTTACTACTGTAGGTGTCATACTCAAGTGTGACCACCTTTTCTGTGCATAAATACTGTTAAATTGCTTTTTACTGCTTAATTTCTAAAAAAAAACCCCCAAAAAACAAACAAAAAAAACACTATCTGGTTTGCTTGTTTCCCACCTTTTCCTATACTAGAATAGTCCAGATCCCTGATTTGCAGGTTTCAGGACTTTAGTTTGTGTTTCTGAGTTGTCCAGACCTTGTTGTGGTAGTGGGAAGTCTTTCCGCTTATCAGTGAGAGTGGTAAGCATTGAGCAGCCTATCTGTCACAAGGAGAGTGGTTCCCAGCTCTAAAATTGAACCTTATTGGCCATTTTGGGCTGATTTCTATCTCTTTCAACTTTCTGAGTTAAAAAACAGTGTTTGCGTGGGTTTGCGTGAGTTTGTGCATCACAGCACTGCTTAGCTAGGGTTAAACTATTCCCAGCCCCATAAAGTCTGCTCTTCAGTTTTTCCCTTAGAACTAGCCTGTTTCTTACTTTTAGCACTTGAATCTGCTTCCTCATGCTCAGCACTTGTTCAAAACTTGTTGTAAGCACTAAGTAAGCTACAAATTACTACAGCACTCAACCTTCCTCATTACCTAGAGGAAAACAGTTTTAGTACTTACTTTTCTCACTTGCCTAGAGTATAAACAGCCCCTGTACTTACTTTCCTCATTTGTCTAGAAGTAAATAGTTTTTTATTCAGGCATGTCCAAGGGTCATCTCCCAGTGCTCTCTCCTGTCTACCTGATGAATCTGGGCATCTTGGGGCAATGTAGCAATTGCCTCATGTATAAAGACAACTCCCTCCTCCTACCACCCAACACTGCAACCTGTGACAGATGCACTTATCTAGCCAAACTGGAGGCAAAGCTCTCTCTAACCAACCTCTCTAACTGAACTTGATAGTCAAGAGGAGAAGGTAAACACTTGCACCACTCCACACTCATCATATAGTCCCACTAAACCTACACCACCAAAAACCAAACATAGAAACACAAAAACATTCACGGAGGCTTTCAATAATAATCTGCTCAAGCAAAAGAGACCTCCAAAGCAGAAACGTAAGCAACCTCCAACCCCCAACAAAACCCAAATGACACATAGCTCACAGACTCAGTGTGCCACTCAACCACTGCCCATAGGGCAAAACAACATATCCAACACACTAGTCATAGGTGACTCTATAGTGAGGCACACTGATGTCCCACTCACCAGGCTAAACAAGGAGAAGGTTACTGTCAGCTGCCTGTCAGGTGCCAGGATCTGCCACATAACCCATGCACTCAGGTCACTCCACAATAAGTACAAATATGACTCTGTCATTGTCCATAGTGTGAACGACTTGAGACATACCTCCCTGGACTACATGAAAAGAGACAAGGAAGCACTCTCCAATCTTGTAGCCCAGGCAGGTATGACCCTAGCCCTGAGTAGCATCCTGCCATCACCCAGAATGATACTGCAATACAAGGACAAAATGACTGACTTCAACAATTGGCTAAGCTTCTGGTGTCATTCTAAGGGGATCCAGTATCTGTCTGCCTGGGTTGACATGGTCGACAGACCATGATGCTTTGCCAGAGATGGCCTGCACCTGCTGCCCCTGGGATTCCAGATACTGGCCAAGGCTCTTGCTGCCCCTATAGTGCCTTTTTAGGCAAGGTTCAAATGACAAATTTACCGCCGTAACAGCTACAGGCAAGAAAAAACTCAGGATAATGCTACTCAATTCTAGAAGTCTAAACCACAAAATGCACTCACTTGAGGCACCTCCTTAAAATGGAGAACATCAATATCTGTGCAGTGAGTGAGACCTGGTTCAAGGCTCCAGAGAGCACCCCTGCATTACCAGGTTATAACTCATACCACACCTTTCGGCCATCTAACCTGGACCGGATCACTAAAGGCAGAGGTATGTCCATATTCATTAAGTATATTTACATCTCAAGGCTAGTTGCTCAGCATAATGCATATGAAATTATCCAAGTGCAACTAACTCTGGGCAAAACTGCAATCCAAATTGTAGCTTGTTACAGATTCGCCCACCATGCTCAGGATTCCTACTCCTCTTTTCTTGATATGCTGGAAGATATTAGGGTTCAACCAAACACCCTAATAATGGGCAATTTCAGCTACCCCACCATTAACTGGGAAAACTACTCATGTACCACCTCCTTCACGCTGGAATTCATAAATTCCAATGCCTTGGATCAACTTATCCTCACTCCCACCAGAGGCAACAATATCCTAGACCTAGTAATTACCAGCACGACTGACCGGTGCTCCACATCTGAAGTCAACTCCTCATTGGTCAGATCCGACCATAAGCTAATCACCCTAGATGTTCACATCCCGCCCCCACCACGCATTAAGAAAACCACTGTAAAAAATTTCTACAAAGCCAACTTCATGGTTCTTAAGACAGAAGTGGTGAATTTCATGACACCCATGCAGAAGGACAATACAGTTACAACTGCTGAATCCTACAAATGCACTCTATAAGCACTTACATGAATGCATGGATTGAGCTATTCTTAACAAAGCCAAGATTCTATCCTCCAGGAAAAGGAAGCCAATCTGGTTGTCCCCTGCCATAAACAAACTCTGCAACAGAAGGAAGAAACTATTGCAAAAGGGAGTAAAATCCCATGAGTGGAAGAATACCCTGGTGAGCCTCAGTAAGAAGCTGAGATCCCTCAAAAAATCCTCCAAAGCTAGCTATGAAAACAAAATTGCCACTGATTTCAAGGACGACCACAAAGTATTCTATAGTTATGTCAAGAATCTCAATGGCAATACCCAGATCTGCTCCGAGCTACAGCACAATGGTATGAAAATTACAGAACCAACTGATATTGCCAACATCCTGGCAGATAGGTTCACTGCTAACTCCCCCCTCTCACCACTAAAGGGCCCATATCTATACCAGATGAATGCAGAGTCACTGGAATCACAACTATGCAGGTAAAAACTGCACTCTCTAAAGCCAAGAACACAACATCCATGGGACTGGACAACATACCAGGCTGAGTTTTACACAAAATTCAGAACGAACTGGTTCCCCATCTAAGCACAATGTTCAGTTATAGCCTCACATCAGGCTTTGTGCCCACTGAATGGTGCACAGCAACAGTTATCCCACTCCACAAAGGGGGAGCCACCACGGGCCCCAGGAACTATCACCCTATTAGCCTGATGAGCCTGGTCTGCAGGGCCATGGAACGTAGCATCATGGAACTTTTAAACAAAGACAATGGTAACCTCCAAACTCTGGACCCCACTCAGTTTGGGTTTGTAAAAGGAAGATCATGCCTCCTGAACCTGATCGACTTCTTTGAAGCAGTCACCAAAGCCGTAGACAAGGGTAAGGTGGTTCACACAGCCTATCTTGACCTCACCAAGGCTTTCAACACCATCCCCCCATTCTGGAATTATAGATAAACTCAATAAATTAGGGATAAATCCCTACGTCACAAGATGGGTTGCCAACTGACTCACTGACAGAATCCACACTGTAAAAGCTGCAGACTCCAAATATGACTCCAAATCAGTGACAAGTGGAGTACCACAGGGTTCAGTCCTTAGTCCTTTCCTGTTTGGTATCTACTTCTCTGAAGTACAGGCTAATACAGAAGGTTTCTGGCTAATGAGGTTCACAGATGACTGCAAACTAGGAGCCGTAGTCGAGTCCCCAAAGGATGTGGACATCCTACAGAAGGGCTTCCCTGAGACAGCCACCTGGTGTCAGAGCCATGGCCTCAAGCTCAATGCCAAAAAGTGCATTGTCATCCCCTCTGGTAAAAACTCTGTGCCCATGAGCTAACAAATAGGCAGCAGACTACTTAATGCTGAATGTGTGGTAAGAGACCTTGAAAGCTAGGTGGACAGTAGCCTCTCCTTTGATAATCACATCACCACAGTAGTCAGGAAATCCTTCTACATGGCACACCTCATCATGAAAGGGTTCTAATCCAGGAAAAAAGAGGTCATTGTTCCCCTCTACTTGTCACTCATTAGACCCATTATAGAGTACAATGCCCCTTTTGGGATGTACCTCACAAGACATTTGCAACAGCTGGAAAGGCCACAGAAGTACCTCACCAAGAGGATTATCAGCCTCAAACAGATGCCCTATGCTGACCTTCTCAAAAAAACTCCAGCTTTACTCCATAGCATATCGCCTACTCCAAGTAATCTCTGCCTAACATACAAAGCTATGTCAAACCCAGAGCTGTTGGATGTGCCACACCTAAAGAAATCACAATCCCTCTGAACCACACGTTCTAGGGACATTAACCTTGTCACCACAATAAACAGAACATGCTGGAGGGATAGATTCCTGTCCTAGAGACTTCCCATACTCTGGAACAAACTACCCATTTATGACAAGCAGAGTTCCTCATTAGCATTCTTCAAGAAAAATCTTGATGAGTGGATGGAAAATAGGAAATTCACCCCTGGGGATCACTTCTGTGCCTCTGCTTGACAGGGGCATAGAAAAATAACTTTTTTGGGTGGCGAAAGCCAGGGAACCTTCTTGGCTAGGCTTACTTAGGCCCTTGGGCCGATAGTCTAGTACCTACCTTTGAACCTATGAACCTATAAGTCTCTTTTCTGTAAATGTTATTCTGAAAACAATGAGTTAGAGTAAGTCTCTTTCCTATAAATGTTAGATTGAAAAGAATTGTTTACTGTGTGTTTTTTTTTTTATCGACACATTTAAAAAGTTGATATGCGTAAAGTTATATGTCAATGCAAACCATAAAAAGGTTGTGGAATTTATGATATATTCAATAAGACCATTAAGTTCATCAACTGTATCATTCCATAAAATAAAAACATCAGGAAATCTATTGTAACAATATAAGTTTCCCTTTAAGTTTGCTGTAAAAACAAACTTACTTTTCCAGATGGTCATGACAATGTTGGCATAAATAGGGGCACAAGCTGTGTCCATTGCCACACTAGTAACCTGACAGAAATAATCCCCTTTGAAATAAAAAAAGTTGTAATTCAAATCAATATCCATGAAATTGTGTAAATTACTAATGTCCCTATTGGATAAGTTGATGGACTCACTGAGATGTTCAAGGAACCATTGTAAAGTTACACTGTGAGAGATGACGATAAAATGGCTATTATACAATTCCTCCCCTAAAACGTGCAAGCTGATTGGCCAGCCCAACCAGCGTGCCCGTTGGAAATCCCTCAATATACTAACGGAAAAAGGTCCGGTCGCCCGGACTTTTTCCTTTAGTATAAAACACTGTCTCGTTATGTTAAAAGAGTTTAACATAGCGACACAGGTTAAAAAAAAGCAACGGAGATCTCCGTTGCTTTTTTTAAAGCTGTCTCGCTATGTTAAACTCCTTTAACATAGTGACACAGTGTGTAAAAAGCAACGGAGATCTTGCGATCTCTGTTGCTTTTTTTTAAAGCTGTCTCGCTATATTAAATGGGTTTAACATAGCGAGACAGCTTTAAAATAAGCAACGGAGATATCCGTTGCTTATTTTAAAGCTGTCTCGCTATGTTAAACCCATTTAACATAGCGAAACAGTAAAAAAAAGCAACGGATATCTTGCGTTCTCTGTTGCTTTTGCCCACAGCTCTGATGTACTGCGCAGGCATGCGGTACATCAGAACTGCCGCAGAATACCAGACAGCTGCGGAAGGGCAGTAAAGAGGCATTATACAATGCCATTATTTAAGAAAAGTAATTATTTCTTTTCTTAAATAATGTCATTGTATAATAGCAATAACCCACTTCTGGGTGTGGGTAATGCTGGATTTACCCACGGTTGGCTTTGTTTGGTCCCTCGGACTTCGCCCTCAGGACCAAACCACGCCAACCATGGGTAAATCCAGCATTACCCACACCCAGGCGTGGGTTATTGCTATAATAACATCTATGGTAACTATCAAAAGCTGCTCTTCAAATGTAGCATCAGTTAAGTGTTTCAAAAAATGCCACAAACCCTTAAGTGTATGTGAATCATTCAGGGAGATGTTCTTCAGCCTCCTGAAGATATATAAAGTTTCCATTTTGGAACCCCTTACCTCCAGAATAGATGTGAAACTGGGGGGGTGGGGGGCATAGCTCTCAACCTCTTAGCACAAAAAATCTGAAATAATGGGGGGACAAAGCCCCAAAAATAGGGACAAGTTTTAAATACAGCTCTTTTGTCAACTGAGAAAGTTGATAGAATAAAAGGTTTTGTGTTACCATGCATTTTCTGAAGGAAATGAAGTCTGAAACTCAAATGTTGCCATTATTTAGTGACTTCGATCCTCACTGATTTGCCACAAAAATCCAGAAAATCACAAATTCTATGAGGAACAATCAAAAATATAAGGCAAAAGTCTGGACATTCTGCAAAAATCTGGACAGTTGAGAGGTATGGGGGAGTGTACATGCTCTTAATGTATTTTGGGTTCCAAACAATGCAGGTACTATTGGGGTTCTGAAAGACAAATAAATAAATAAATAAAATTATCATTTGAAATAGAACACTTGTGTTAGTGCATCAAATAAAAAAAAAATCAATTTTGAAATATGATATTGAAAAATTCAACCTGCAATCACTGTCACATACTTGACATGCTTCAGAACTAACTCTCTAAGAGTTACATAGAGTTTACTACAGAAAATCCTATCAACTTCACCCTCTGTAACTAAGAGTCTTCTACATAGATAAGGCATTTGATTTCAGATCATAAGATTGCAGGTTTGTGTCTAACCATGGTTGTACAACAAATCACATGGCACTTTTTTGGGGTGGGAGGTTTGGCAAAACAGTTAAAGTCTTCGTCTCACAGGCAAAACATACAGGATTTGACTCATCTTAGATTAATAGCTAGTCTTAAAATGGCCCTTCATGGCAGTTAGCTTGTATTCAGCTATGAACATCTTATTAGCATAACATCTAAATACCAAATAGCACACAGTTTTTCCAGCTTCCCATAGAAATGCTTGATACTACTCAGAAATGTGTTTGAAAAGCAGAGAGCGGTAAAAATGATGGAATAATATAAGCATATTATCAGACAATGTAAAATCTGTAGATTTAATGAACTATATCTCAAAATTCTACCACACAAGGTAATTTATTTTTGTTTCAGAAAAAAGGGAATTATAAGATGCGTGTTCTCTTTCTTTAAAGTATTGTTACCACTAATATGTTGGTCATGTACTGATGTTCTCTGTGTACTAGACAGCTTCAAAAATGATGTGATATGACAGTCATAAAATTGTGCGAAGGGGTTAAATAAGCCTGAAAAATTATAACACACCCACAAAAATAAGGACATCCTAATTCAGGCCTGAAAATAGAAACATTCCTCCAAAACAGGGAGAGTTCAGAGGTCTGATTCATAACTAGCCTTGCTAATTCTGAGATATAATACAGACCCTAAAGTAGCTGTAAATTTAGAATTGTAAATAGGGAGAGCTCAAAAATCCTGAAACCAGTCTTGGACAGCTCAATTAAACTGGACACATACATTAGCAGAATCATCAAAGTTAATACGCATACTCTTAGTTTTTACATACCTTGACAGGAATGGATCACATTCCTAAGACAAGGCACTATTAGAGTTCAAGAAATTAGTATTGTTCAGTGTCTGATGCTGGCCAAGAGTGCTCTTCTCAGCACCCACAGTTTATCAAGAATTGCCTCAGTCTGTAGTTCATATGGGGTGTTACATGCACTGGTAACATTTTTAAGTCTGATTGCACATGTTTTGTTAGTTCTGTTGCTCCTGCTACTATTATGATGGTCTGGATAACTGTTGTCTATATTGTTCTCAATTCTGCTTGTATTTCTAAATCCTGGTATTTAATGACTTTGTATCTCTCAGTATGTAAGATTCTGTAATCACTAGGTGTAGCATTTTCAATGACCAACATTACTTTTCTCTTTTTTCTTCGACTACTATATCTGGTTTTCTTACATCTAGTTTTGAACGGTTGGTAATGGGTGAGCCCATGTGATATAAACTTCATTGCTTTCTGTAATACTTGGTGGTTCTCATTTCCAGTGCATCTCAGCTACGTCTGCTCAATGCAACAGTCTGGGCACATTATTGTGCCTTTCAGTATGCAGATCCTCAGTCATGAGTGTATCACACCCAGCAATGGCATGTTTAACTGTTTACAGTTCTGTTTTACTGAACCTATATTTGTCTGTTTCTTCCACTTTTTCTATATACTGTAATCTAATGTGGCCTTAGCCCACTATCTTGAGCTACCGCTATTAGCCTTTCTCCTTCTGGTTTCAGTTCACCTTTCCTTAACCATTTTTTTGTCAAACCTTGGTCAACATGATGTTGTTCTAGAAGCTCTCTATACTGGCCATTATATTTGTAGATGTTTCAGTTTTCTTTTCTTCTGGCCCATTTCTTTATATTCTTTTATTTTTTGGCATTTTCATTTCCTGTCTGATTTTTGTTTACTTCTAGCTTGATTTAATTCTCAGTTTATTCCAAAATGCTTCTACTAAACTAAGCAAAGTTGTCATCTTTATCTTCTTCTCTCCATGCTTCCATCCTCCTCTTCTTCAGAATCACATTACTGGTTTCAATAGTGCTTAACTTTGAACTTGTGGAGCTGGTTCATAATAAGTAACCCTCCCTCAGTTTAATTTCTTCAATTGTTTTGGGTTTCCTAAAACCATGATCGGAATGAACCGCATTCCTAAGTCAGGATATGATTAGAGTGCGTACAATTAGTATTGTTTCAGTCTTTGATGATAGCCAAGAATGCTCTTCTCAACACCACAATGTGCCCATAATTGCCTCCTTCCTGAGTTGATATGAGGTTACATGCATTGGTAGCATATTTAAATATAATTGTAAATTCCTTTTTAGTAGCACTGTTGCTCCTACTACTATTGGAACTGTCTAGGTATCCTTTTTCAATATTATTATCATTTCTGTTTGCAAATCCTTGTATTTTTTGACTTACTGTACATAAGATATTATAGTCATTCAGTGTAGCAATTTAATTGATCAATGCTACTTCTGTATTTTATTCATGGATTACTGTATATTGTTTTTTTTGCATCTATTTTTCAACTGTTGGGAATGGGTGATCCCATGTGATAGAAACTTTATTAATCTCTACAATGCTCTGGTGTATCTTTCCAATGCTTCTCAGATACTTCTGTATTGTAATATTTGCACAATCCCCAGTGCAATAGAGTTGCCAAATTATTGAGACTTTCAGTATACAGACCCTCTATCAAGAATGCATTGCATTCAGCAATGAGATGTGGGATTTTGCCCACTTCTGTTTTACAGAACCTGAATTGCTCTGTTTTTTTCCTACTTTTTCAGTGGACTTTGTAAACTAATGTGTAAGTCCATTAACCTCAGTCTCCATTATTAGCATTTCATCTTTTGGTTTCAGTTCGCTTCTCCTTAATGATTCTTGCTCAACATGAGGTTGTTCCAGAGGAACTCTACACTTGCCACTATATTTGTATACATTGTAATTTTCTTTCCTTCTTATCTGATCCTTTTCCTTATATTATTTCTTCTGTTTATCGCGCATTCAGTTAATGTTGGTTTGTGTCTACTTCTGGTTTGATTTCCATTCTTTCTTTATTTTGAAATGATTCTGTTAAACTAAGCGAGGATGTCATCTTACACTTTTTCCCTTCATGCTTTAAAACTTTCACTACATTTGCATATGATATGGTCAGCAGATACGTATGCTGTCCCACAATTGCAGATCTATACATGAGGTCAAGTTTGGGAGGCCTATACCTTCTACAGACGGACGACTATATAATCTTGGTATATACTGTTTTTCAATATCATTTGATAAGCATGAATCATTTTCCTGTTTTCATGTCCAATTGATTCAAATCTTTTTGGGGCCAGTCAGTCACATCAAAGCTATATGTTAGCACAGGAAAAGCAACTTGATTTATAGCTTGGACTTTATTCCTAGATGTCAAGGCAGTTTTCAATATTATCTTCTGTCTTTTGAAATAATCTTACTTTAAACACCTTTATTGAATTATCACGTGCCATAGGAAAACTTTCATGTATATAAAAGTAAACAAACCATACTAACTCATTCACAGTTACAAACATTACACATCACACATATTCTTCTCTACAATATAATCAATCTAACTTTATAAATGTTGGTCAATTCCTTCCTTCCTTTAAACCTCATTCCTTCTTCAAAACGTTTTCTGCATGTATTGTTCCCATGAGTTCCACTTTTTCTAAGAATTTGCTCCAACCCTTTTCTAAAGATTCTACTTCCAGTTCTTTTATTTCTGTTACATTATTCACTACTTCAAATACAGTTAGTTTGGACTTTGACTTCCATTTTCTAGTAATTGCTTTTTGGCAGCCACCAGAGTTAAACTTATCAAGGCTTTACTATATCTAGGCAATTCAGATCCTGTGTCCCGACTCATAAAAATCATTTCCTTAGTAACACCCATTTCCTCATTCAGAGTACTCTCTAAGGAATTTTTAAAGTCTGCAAACTCATACTCCAAAACATATGTTCCCAGTTACCTCTTTCTTTCTCATCATACCTCCAACATTTGCCAACTACTTGAGGAAAAAATCTTTGGAGTCTGCTTGGGCTATACAAACCTATACAGAAACTACCAAGCAAAAATCTTAAATCTTCCAGACTTTGTTGCATATCTGGGAACCATGCATATGTCCTTACATTGTTCCTTTGTGAATTATTTAACCAATCTCTCTTCCCAATCTTTTCTAACCTCATCTGATTGATTCCCGTAGTTATTGTGCAATATTTTATCTGCCCTACTTATTACCCCCTTTTTTAACAGCAGCTTCTGTTCTTGATTTAACTGAAAACTCTACCACAGCCATTCTTTCTTTATATCAACCTCTGCCAGGATAGGTAGTCTCTAGTTTGCAGTCCAAATGTCTTCTTGGCTTCTTCCCACTCTATTACCTTTTCCTCTCTTATTATTTGTTCCCAATACCTTGGTTCCCTTTCCATTTTTCTCAAGTAAATTCTAATCTCCTCTTGTACCCCTAACTGGGGATCATTCACTATCAGCAAAATCTCCTTTCATAGTTCATATGTTGGCTTAGTACTTAGAATGCTTTATGCTGCTTTATGAATATAATGTTCATTATGACTGCTGTTATTCTCCTTAAGGATATGCATCCAAATTCATACTTTCTTTTTATTTCTTGAAATTTCCCGTGCTTGATCATCATCCCTTTCTACTTTGAATTATAGCTTTCTGCTTGTGTTAGGTATAAGGGTCTTAACTGTGAAGCTCTAAAATATCTCTTCAAATCAGGTAATTTTAAACCACCTTGTTGCATTGGAAGGATCAACTTATCCCACATGACTCTTGCCCTCTTCCCATCCCAGATAAAATCAACTATTTATATTATCCACAATGTCTCCTCTAGTTGATAACAATATGCCTGACCTGTTTATAAAACTATTTTTACTGCTTGTCTCCTGCTGTCCATATCCATAGACAAGACCTTCCAGTTTTTTAAGCTTTAATATTATCTTTTATCTCTTCCCACATAGCCTTAGTTTCTGTAACAAAATAATTTTTAACTCATACTCCTGAATACTTAATTTTATCATGTCCCCATAAATATGGGTATTGCTAAACCGAGTCATATGTGGGTACATAGTTTGAAGCTATAGCATTTGTTTTTTCTTCATTAATTTTATATCTCAAGCAAACATGACATTGTCTTAGAATGTTCCATAATACACCGAGATGTCCTTTTCTGGTTTTATGAGGTACAAAATAATATCCTCTGCAAATAAAGCCAACTTTTCTTAATTACCATACCACTTATATCCTTGCATTTCTGAGTCTCTTATTTTCTTTGTTAATAGTTCTAAATATATTGCAAATAACAAAGGGGGAAGAGGACACCCTGCCTGCCTTCTCCCTTCAGACACAAGTTATCAGAGGGAACCATCCCACTTTGATTTATGCCTCTGATCCGTCATATATCCTGCTGCTTGACCTTATTATTGTATCAGGGAATGCAAATGCCTCAACTGCCCCACTCATAAAATGCTGGCGTATTCTATGGAATGTTTTCTCTGCATTCCAACCTCACCAACAACAATGATATTTTTTTACATTCTGCTTCCCTTTAGATCATCATTGCTCTGTTAATGTTGTCAAATGTTTGCCTCCCCTCCACAAAACAACATTGATTCATATCTGTCAATTCTGGTAACAACTTTGCCATGTTTTTAGCCATTATAGAAATAAACACTTTATAAGAATGGTTTCAAATTGAAATGTGCCTATATGAAACTGGGTCTGATGGGTTTTTACCTTCTGTAGGTATTATGGTCACCACAGCTTTTTCTAGGATGTTGGTGCTTCCTCACCTTTTAAGATATTGTTAAACAAAACCCTCCAGATCTTTATCACTTTCTTCCCTCCTAGCTGCCAAACTTCTATTCATGGAAACTTTTCTGCAAATAGGTTATATATCACTGTTATTATCTCATTTATTATCTTAATTGTTTAGCCTCATCTTCCTCTAACATTGACATATTTATGCCTTCCATAAATATTTCCATTTGTGCTTTTTCTTGATTCCCACATTCATAAAATTTCCAGAATATCTCTAATATCTCTACAGGATCTCTAGTTATTGTCCTTGTTTAATATTTTCTGTGTCTGGCAACAACTCTGTCTACTTTCTGTTGTCTCTGAAATATTTCTTACTGAGCTTTTTTTCTCACTTGCTCACGTTTTATTACCAACCCTTCATATATTCACAAATATTTATACACTTCCTCCTGTTCAAGTTCCTTTATATCACATTCCTGTCCCCGGTTGATATTTCCTTGGTGCTACAGCTTTCATTTTTTAAACATTGCTTTTGCACAATTATCAACACCAAATGTTATTCTTGTATCATCTGAGGAAAGTTTTAAACAATGTCCTTCATTTAATCTGTGTTGCAGTAGCCTTAGCTATATGGGCTGAATCATGCTAATGCTTTGAGGGCAGCTTAAACATGTCCAAACTGTTAATCAGTTAACAGGGTTCCATTGCTGGAGAGATAAGTTCCCTTCTGGGAAAAAAAAAAAAAACTTCCACTTTACTTTATTTGTGATAGAAAATTTACATTTTCTGTGAAACTTAAATATTTTAGCCAGGAAGAAGTATTTTATTGAATGTCATGGAACTTCCATTTATTATTAAACTGGAGTGTTCCTTTTTTACTTTTTGTGGTAAACATTTGTTAAAACTTAATTTAATCTAATTTTTATGGCAAAACTAGTTTTATTTTACTTTTACGGTTTGTGGTTCAAGTGTTTAAAGTGTTTTTTTCTGTGTTTTAAAGTAGAAAAAGTTACCTTTTCATTAATTACCTGTTTTACCAACTATTACTGCAGGGCTTCCCCAGGAATCAGGCAGGTTTTTCAGCTTAACCATGGAATAACCTGCCAGTTCATAAGTTCTTAAAGTTTTTCCAGCCACAAAAAGAAAAGACAGTTAAGTACATTTTGCCATCATAGCAAGTAATAAAACGCCTTAGCCTCAAGTAGGTGACTTTGTTGTGGCCAAAGTAGGTTCCTTGGACCAATCCTCTTTTTCCTTGGGTCCTGCTGGTGTACTCCTTACAGCTACCAAGGACTAGGGGTTAGACAACTCCTCTGCAGCTGTTGGAGTGCCATTGATGGGCAAGAAAGAGACACATTTGCTGATTCTGGGAGAATTGTCAGGGTGTACCACTCTGCTTAGTCAGAAAGCTGTGCCCATCTCTGGGGAGACTTTTGCTACCAAAAATGGATCTGTTTCTTCAGATTTTCCTGTCAGAAAGAAACAGACGGTTTGCTGTCTCAGTTACCCTGTAAAGGAATAATGTATTTGGCTTAGCTTAATGGTTAGTTCAGGTCCTTGTCCCTTCCTGTATGTTAGTTTCTGGTAAAAGAAAGAGGGATTCTTCATTTTGTGAAGAGATTCAAGATTTTGAACCTTAAAATGATTGTGAAAGTACAGACTTTTGTCATCTCCATAGACTTCTGAATCAAATTCTGAGGAGAGTTTGGCTTCAGACAGTAATTTTAAGAGATTCTTATTCTCTGAAACTATTTCTAGAGTGAAGCTGTTTTGGTGGGAAAACAATGATGTTTCTCGGTCCCTCAGAAAGTATTATGATTTGTTACATCTGAAATTTCCAGAACCTACTTCTACTCCTTCTATCCTGTTTGTTCAGAAGATGTTTTTGTTACAGCTTGAAAATTTCCTGGCAGACAGCCTGCTCCTCCAAGAAAGTAGACAAACTTAATAAAGTGCCTCAGTCTTAGGTTCATAGGTTCATAGGTTCATAGGTATGTACTAGGCTAATGTTCCTGGGGCCTTTGCAAGCCTAGCCATAGGATTACCCTGGCATGGTGCCATCTAACCTTAGTTCCCAGTGTATCTGTCGAGTAGAGCCACTGGAGTGATCTCTGGGGTGAATTTTCTGTTTCCCATCCACTCATCAAGATTTCTCTTGAAGAGGGTCAGTGAAGTGCTCTGCTTGACATGTATGGGAAGTCTGTTCCATAGCATGGGCAGTCTCTGGGTTATGAACCTGTCCCTCCAGCATTTTCTGTTAATTGTGGTAATGAGGTTGAGGTTTCTGGAGTGTGTGGTGCGGATTAATTGGGATTCTTTAGATGTAACATTTCTAACAGAGCTGGGTCAGACATGGCTTTGTAAGTCAAGCAGAGATTTCCTCTAAGTAGGTGATATGAGACAGGGAATAGCTGGATTTTTTTTTAGTCTGTCCATATAGGACAAGTGTTTAAGGCCTAGGATCCTCTTTGTGAGGTACGTTTGTGGCCTCTCCAGTTGTTGCAGGTGTCTAGTGAGGTACATGCCAAATGGGGCACTGTACTTGATGACTGGCCTAATGAGGGAAGAGTAGAGGGAGACAATGACCTCTTTCTTCTTGGATGCAAAGCCCTTAGTAATGAGCCACATAGAAGGACTTTATGACCACAGCGGCAATGTGATCAAAAGAGAGGTTGCTGTCAACCTGTGTTCCCAGATCTCTTATAATGCTTCCTGTGTTCAGTGGAATGCCATCAATGTGATAATTCATGGGAATTGGGTTTTTCCCAAAGGGGATGATGACACATTTATTTGGCATTGAGCTTAAGGCCATGGTTTTGACACCAGTCGTTGGTCTCAGTGAGGCCATTCTGTAGGATGTTAACATTACTTGGGGAGTTAATAATAGCTCCCAACTTGCAATTGTCTGGGAACTTTGTCAGCCAGAGTCCCTTCATGTTGGCCTGGACTTCAGAGAAGTAGATACCAAACAGGAGAGGACCCAGGACTAAACCCTGTGGGACTCCACTCATGACTATTCGGCAGTCTGACTTGGAATCAGCTACTCTCACCCTGTGGATTCTATCTGTGAGCCAGTTTGCAACCCACCTAGTGATATAGGTGTTGATGCCTAGCTTAGTGAGTTTTTCTATGATTCCTGAGTGGGGAATGGTATCAAAAGCCTTGGCCAGGTCAAGGTAGGCTGTATGAACCACCTTGCCTTCATCCGCAGCTCTGGTGACTGACTCAAAGAAGTTGACCAAGTTGAGCAGGCATGATCTACAATTCACAAAACCAAACTATGTGGGATCCAGAATTTGGAGATTCCCTATATCCTTGTTTATTAGGTCCATGATGATGCATTCCATAACTTTGCATTATCAGGCTTGTCAGGCTAATGGGGCAATAGTTCGCAGGGTCTGTAGTCACTCCTCCTTTGTGGAGAGGGATGACTGTAGCAGTGTGCCATTCAGTAGGGACAAAGCCTGAGGTGAAGCTGTAATTGAACAGGGCACACAGGTAAGGTGCCAGTTCACTCTGTAGTTCATGTGGAACACAGCAAGGGATATTGTCAGGTCCCATAGAAGCTATATTCATGGCCTTGGACAGTGCTGTTTTAACCTGTGCAGCAGTAATACTGGGTGCCTGGCATTCTACTGGTATTGTGATTGGCCCTTGGGGGGGGGGGTAAAGTTGGCACTGAATCTGTTAGCAAGTATACTGGCAATATCTGTTGGCTTCATATAGGAGGTACCATTGTGCAGTAGCTCAGAGCAAATCTGGGTATTGCCATGGAGATTCTTTACATTACTATAGAAGGTCTTGTGGTTGTCTTTACTATCTGCTGCAATTCTGTTTTCATAGCTAGCGTTAGAGGATTTGATGAGGGATCTCAACTTTTTGTTGAGGCTAATAAGGGAGTTTTTCCAGTCTTGGGACTTCACCTTATTCCACATCAGTTTCCTCCTTCTGTTGTAGAGTTTGTTTATGGCAGGGGACCACCAGATTGGCTTCCTTTTTTTGGAGAAGAGCATCTTGGTTCTATTGGGTATGGTGAGATCCATGCATTTATGTATGTGTTTGTACAGTGCATTGGTGTATGATTCAGTGGTCATACAACTCTTCTCCATTTACATGGGTGGCGTGAAGTTATCCACCTCTGTTTTTAGGAGCCCAAAGTTAGCTTTGGAGATGTTTTTCATGGTGGTTACCTTTGCGGGGGGTGGGGTGGGGATGGGAGGGATGGAAGGATGTGGATTTCCAAGGTGATTAGCTTGTGGTTGGATCTAACCAGGGAGGAGCTGACTATTGGTGTAGAGCAATGGTCACCCATGTTAGCAATGACCAGAACAGGGATGTTGTTACCTCTAGTGGGGGGAAGAACGAGCTGGTCCAGGGCACTGGAATTAATGAACTCCAGGAAACATTGGGCAAGTGTACTGGTACATGAGTAGTTTTCCCAGTTAATAGAGAGGTTGTTGAAGTTGCCTAGTAAGAGAGTGTTAGTTTGGACCCTTATATTCTCCAGGGTGCTTAGGAATGTGGAGTGTGAGTCTTGGAACATGGTTGGGGACCTATAGCAGGCTACGACCTGAATTGCTGTTTTACCCAATGTTAGCTGCACCTGAAGTATCTCTGATGCATTATGTTGAGCTACCAGTCTGGAGGTATGCTCATCCTTTATGAATATGGAAACACCACCACCTTTGGAGCTTCGGTCCAAGTTCTGGGGCCAAAAGGTGTGGAATGAGTTATAGCCTGGTAGTACAGGGGTACTTTCTGCTGCCTTGAACCAGGTCTTTGTTACAGCACAAATGTCGATGTTCTCCATTTTAAGGAGTGCTTCAAGTGACTGCATTTTGAGATTTACACTTCTAGCATTGAGCAGCATGACCCTCAAATTGCATTGCCCTCAATGCTCTTTTAAGTTTTTATACATTCATTTCACACCTGACACAGCATCTATTGTTTTAGTGAAACCAGCTGCTGATAAACATATGGTTAACAAAAAAAAAAATCTTGCTTTTTCCCACTTTTCTGAGAGTTAAAAAAGTTCAGTTACAGGCTTGCTGTTCCTGAACTGTTTGAAAGTTTCTGTGAGGCCATTTTTGCTTGGGCTGAAGGAGGGTCTCTGTGTTCATCAGTGGCAGTGACTAACATTGAGCAGCTTCCCTGCCCCCCGGAGAGGTGGTTACTGACTTGAAACTGTAGTTTTATTGGCCACTAGGGGTCATTTCCATAACTCCTTCATCTTCCTCTCTTAAAACCTAGTTGCCTCGTGGTTTGAGCGTCTTTTCAGGCTTGTTGGCTGTTGGTGAAGCACCCTCCAAGAGGAAAAACGCTGAGAGAAGAAGGAGCCACTTTTGAGATTTTAAGTATTTTTTCTCTGTTTATTTGCTAAGTTTTTCTGCATAGCTGCCTAGCTTGAGCATTTTCTGGCTTGTTAAACTTGATTTCTGTATTAGTAGCTGTATTTAGAGCACAACCAAAAGCTGTTTGCTGAATTTCCTGTTTGCAATTAATTTTAAATCGTTTTTTTCTTAAAACTTGCATATTTTCTGTCCTTGACCTAGCACTCTTGTGTGGGGTCATTTACTGCACTGTTATAACTTGATATTACTTGTGAACCTCTGCTATCTCTGTAAAAAACAAAAACAAAAAAAAAATATTGCTTTTTTCCCACTTTTCTGAGAGTTAAAAAAGTTCAGTTACAGGCTTGCTGTTCCTGAACTGTTTGAAAGTTTCTGTGAGGCCATTTTTGCTTGGGCTGAAGGAGGGTCTCTGTGTTCATCAGTGGCAGTGACTAACATTGAGCAGCTTCCCTGCCCCCCGGAGAGGTGGTTACTGACTTGAAACTGTAGTTTTATTGGCCACTAGGGGTCATTTCCATAACTCCTTCATTTGTCCTCAGAGGAGTGGTTTAAGGCAGTAACTTGTAGTTTATTGGCCATTTTGGGTCATTTCCTGTCTTTTCCAGCCCCTGCTATAAAGCACGCTTTAGTGCGCATTAGCCGATTTAGCCCGATTTAGGGAGTTGCTACCGTTGCACACTAGGGCAGCGCCGGTTAAGCAGGTTTAAACTATTCGGGCTACCTAAAGACCACTCTTCAAATTTTCCCTTAAAACTACCTTCCTCGAACTATACTACTGATCTAATCAGCTTATCCTATAATTAAGAAGATCATCTCTACTTGACTCCAAGTAGACTATTCTCTATCTGTTAAACGTAGCACTTGCTCCTACAGTACTTATTACCTTGATACGGCACTCTTGTCATAGATAGTACCCCAAAAGGCAACCCCCATTTCTCGGTCACCCACGCCCCGAATCTTTTTAAAGTTTTTTGTCTATTCCTTCTAGCATGTCGAGGATCAGTTGCTAGTGTCCTCTCCTGCTCAGCTGGTGAACCTGGGAATATTGAGGCAATGTTACAATTGCCTCATGTACACAGGCAACCCTCTCCTCCTCCCACAAAACACAAATACATGCGAGAGATGCAACTATACGGCCAAACTGGAGGCTGAGCTCTCTCAACATAGGACTGGCAAGACCAGTCAGGAGGAGAAGGTTACCACACACACTATAGACCCAGTCTCACATAGTACCATTACAACCTCAAATCATACACATAAACACACAAAGACATACTCGGAGGCTCTGATCAAAAATCTACCAAAACAGCAGAGGCCACGAAAGCAGACACCCAAACAACCACCACCTCAGAACACAACACCTGCAACACATAGACCTCACAGTCAGAGTGTCAAACAGTCACAGCCCTTAAGGCCAAACACAATGCCAGACACACTAGTCATTGGTGACTCCATAGTCAGACACACTGACGCCCCGCTCACCAGACTGAGTAAGGAGAAGGTCACAGTAAGCTGCCTGTCGGGCGCTAGAATCCGCCACATAACGCAAGCACTCAGGTCTCTCAACAGCAGGTACAAATATGACTCAGTCATTGTCCACGCTGGTGTAAACGACCTGAGACGCACTCCTTGGACTACATGAAAAGAGACATTGAGGAGCTCTCTGATTATGTAGCCCAGGCAGGTATGACCCTGACCTTGAGCAGTATCCTACCTTCACCAAGAATGATGCCACAATACAGAGATAAGATGATCAGCTTTAACAATTGGCTTAAACACTGGTGTCATTCAAAGGGGATCCAGTGTCTGTCTGCCTGGGATGACATGCTGGACAAGCCACGCTGCTTCGCAAGGGACGGCTTGCACCTGTCACCCTGGGATTCCGGATATTGGCAAAGGCTCTTGCCACCCCATAGTGCCTTTTTAGGCAAGGCTCAAATTCTAAACCTACCACCCTAGAACACAAAAAGGAAAAACTAAGGGTAATGCTGCTCAATGCCAGAAGTCTAAATCTCAAAATGCATGCACTCGAGGCCCTTCTCAGTATGGAGAACATCGATGTCTGTGCTGTGACAGAAACCTGGTTCAAGGCTCCTGAGAGCACCCCAGCGCTATCAGGTTTTACCTCATATCATGCGTTCCGCCCCAAAATCCGGACAATACCAAGAAAGGAGGGGGTATCCATATTCATCAAGGACACCCACACCTCAAGACTGGTGGCAACGCACGATGCATCGGAGACCATCCAGGTGCAATTAACCATAGGCAAGACTGCTCTGCAAATTGTAGCATGTTACAGGCCACCCTCACAAACTCAGGAACCTCACATGGCCTTCCTGAAAACACTAGAGGGGATAAATGTATCACCAAACACCATCATACTAGGTGACTTCAATTACCCTAATATAGACTGGGAACACTACTCAAGCCCAAACACCCTAGCCCAAAAGTTCCTGGAATTCATAAACTCAAATGCCATGGAACAACTAGTCACCATCCCCACAAGAGGAGATAACATACTTGATCTCATCATCACGAACATGGGAGCACAATGTTCAACACCGGAGGTGTACCCCTCACTGGTGAGATCAGACCACAAACTAATCTCGCTGGAGGTCCTCATCCCACCCCCACCTGAAATAAAAAAGACCACACTAAAGAACTTCTCAAAAGCCGACTTCACACTTCTAAAGACTAGTGTGGTCTCCTTTAAGGCCCCCGAGCCGGCGGAAAACAGTACTCAAGCCGCTGAATCACTTACAAATGCCTTCTACCAGCACCTGCAGGACTGCATGGATAAGGCAATCCCAAGCAAAACAAAGACTCTTTGTACCAAAGGCAAGCGTCCAGTCTGGTGGACCCCAGCCATAAACAAACTCTACAACAAAAGGAGGAAGCTACTACAAGATAGAGCAAAATCCTTAAAAGGTAAGACACCCTTGATCACTATAAGTAAAAACTAAGAGCTCTCATAAAATCATCCAAAGCAAATTTCGAGAGAAAAATAGCTAAAGACTCAAAAGACAATCATAAGGCCTTCTTTAGCTATGTTAGAAACCTGGGAGGAAACTCCCAGATATGCTCAGAGCTAGTTCAAAATGATGTGAAGATTACTGATCCTACAGACATTGCCAACATACTGGCTGACAGGTTCAGTGCAAACTTCTCCCCAAAAGGAGAGATATCTATACCAAACGATTGCAGCCCCCCAGACATCTCCAGCGCCCAAGTGAGAACTGCTCTCTCCAAAGCAAAAAACACAGCATCCATGGGACCTGATGGTGTCCCCGGCTGTGTGCTCTATGAACTCAATGAGGAATTAAACCCACAGCTAGGACAGCTGTTTAATCAAAGTCTTACCTCTGGATACTTACCCAGGGAGTGGCGCACTGCAACTGTGGTACCACTTCACAAAGGCGGTGCCTCCACCGACCCTGAAAATTACCGCCCATTAGCTTGACAAGCCTTATCTGCAAAGCCATGGAGAGGATCATAATGGACCTCATAAATAAAGACATAGGGAATTTGCAGACTTTGGATCCAACCCAGTTTGGCTTTGTCAAAGGCAGATCATGCCTTTTAAACTTGGTTGACTTTTTCAAAACAGTCACCAAAGCCATTGATGAGGGAAAGGCAGTCCATACAGCCTACCTCGATCTGGCTAAGGCCTTCGATACAATACCCCACTCGGTATCATTGAAAAACTCATCAGCTTAAATGTCAACCCATACATCACAAGATGGGTTGCAAACTGGCTGAGTGACAGAACCCACAGGGTCAGAGTTGCTGGCGCCATGTCAGACTCAAAGCCTGTCACAAGTGGTGTCCCACAGGGCTCAGTCCTGGGCCCACTCTTGTTTGGCATCTACTTTTCCAAGTACAAGCAAACACAGGAGGGTTATGGCTGACAAAGTTTGCAGATGACTGCAAACTGGGCGCCATAGTAGAAAACACATCTGATACAGATATCCTTCAGAAGGGTCTCACAGAAACGGATAACTGGTGCCAGAGCCACGGCCTAAAGTTAAATGCCAAAAATGCATAGTCATACCCTTCGGGAAAAACAAGGTTACCCCTAGCTACCAAATAGGTGGCAATCCACTGAGCACAGAAGAAGTTATCAGGGACCTGGGGACCCAGGTTGATAGTAGTCTGTCATTCGACACCCATGTAGCTAAAGTAGTTAGGAAGACCTTCTACATTGCCCACCTTATCATGAAGGGATTCTCATCTAGATCAAGGGAGGTCATAGTCTCCCTTTACTCATCACTCATCAGACCAATGATTGAGTACAATGCCCCATTCGAATGTATCTGACCTGACACTTGCAGCAGCTGGAGAGGCCACAAAAGTTCCTCACCAAAAGGATAAAGGGTCTCAAAATCTGTCCTATGCTGCCCGACTGAAAGAACTCCAGCTCTATTCAGTCGCCACCGCTTGCTCAGAGGTGACCTTTGCCTAACATACAAGGCCATGTCAAACCCAGATTTGATGAATATGCTTCACCTCAAAAATCTAGATCCATCAGAGCCACAAGGGCGGAGACTTAAACCTTGACACGGCTATTAATAGGACGTGCTGGAGGGATAGATTCATCACCCAAAGACTCCCTATGCTGTGGAACAAAATCCCGGTACATGTGAGGCAGAGCACCTCGCTGGCCTTGTTCAAGAGAAATCTTGACCAATGGATGGGAGATCACAGATATACCCCAGGGATTACCTCAGTGTCACTGCTCGACAGAGGCACAGCAAAATAATGGGTATAGTTCCCCATACTAAAGGGGTGGCGTAAGCCACAAAACGATGGGCTAGGCTTGTAAATGCCCTCGGGCAGATAGCCTAGTATGAACCTATGAACCTATGAAGTCTAATTCCTCTCCTTCTGACAAGGATAGGAAGGCTTTTCATAAATCTGGAAACATGTGTAGTCTTTTACAACACATGTTTTTAGAATTCTTAACTGTCAGCTTATTTGTTGAAATTTATGCTTGCTGACTGTGAGAATATAAGAAATATTTTGACATCTGTTGTGAATAGAAATCTGCTTTGTGCAGCTTAAAGTCTTCTGTATACCAGTTGACTACCCACTGATTTAAATGTGCTTATGATTTTGCTGATGCCACTTACATTGCTGCTGCCACTGGAGCTGTTATGAGGAGATTTCCTTCCTGCAATCTCAAAACATTCCAGATGGCGTTAAAATGAGATCTTGAATTTTCTTTAGGATACATAACTAGCTTTGGACTCTTTGCTGCAGTGTGATGAGAGAGATAATCTGATTGAAGGATGTCTCAGATATTTTTGAACTCCTTCTCTGAGTTTGCCAAGGAATTCAATGCTCCCCCCACAACTTTACTTAAAAACAAAATAAACAGTCCTAGCAAGCTGCTGGAAAGCAAATGTTTAAAAAGCAATGGTAAGGAGAGGTTACCCCTCCCCCCCAAACAAAAGGCAGTTTAATACATATGAGTGATTATATGAAGGATTTACACCCCCTCCCCTGCAGTGTCCTAATCCTTCTGGAAAGTCTGCACCTCCAGCTCTCTCTTTGGCAACAGATTATTACTGACAAAAAGGTTCAGAAAATAATCCATCAAGGTTACAGATGGCAGTAGGAGTCTACCCCTCCCTGTTGGAGGATTTCTCCCCACCAGACCAAACTTTTCTTTTCTTTCCTGTCATTCAACATATGCTTCCTCGGGGGGTGATAGAAGCTGTCCTCCTCCTCAGTTAGTGGTAGGATTTTATACCAGGATGTTCCTGGTGCCAGAAAAAGAAGATTCTTGGAGACAAGTTCTGTCTCTTTTCTTTCTGAATCAGTTTGTGATAGTTCCCAAGTTCTAAATGCAGACTATTAACAACTTGTTACCCCTTATTCCCACTTTGAGTTTTCTAGTGACTTTAGATTTAAAAGATGCAGATCATCACATTCTTACTACACAGTCAGATTTCAGTTGTTTCTTAAGGTTTTCTGTGTATGGATCACATGATCAGATCTCTGCATTACCGTCCATCTACTGGTCCAAAGCTGTTCAAAAAGTCCCTGGCTCCTTTGATAGCCTCCTGCAGACTACTTGCTATTCAAATTGTTCCATAGTTATATGATTTGCTTGTCTTTGCAGAGTCTTTTTCAAAGCACCAGGAATCTCTCACATGGGTAAGGGATCTCCTTCAAAGGCTAAGATTCCAAGAGAATTTAAAGAAGTCAAGCCTGACTCCTCACAATTGTTTTCCAGGGGTGTCCCTTGGACACCTCAGTTCAAAGAAATGTTCTTCCACAGGAAAATATAGCTCTGTATTTAGATCTTTTCTTTAGTTTTTCAACTCAGACTTCCATCTCATCAAGGGAATTCCTTAGGAATCTGGGTTTCATGGCATCTATGATACCTATGATACCTATTGCAAGACTGTACATGAGAAAACTTCAATGGTACCCAAACCCATCACTGACGTTCCACGAGTTTTCAAATTCCAGTTATGGGATTTGTGAAAAGTTAGATTTTGTGGTGGAAATGCCACAGTTCTGAAAGTCCAGGTCTCACATTCTCCCTTGCTGCTCCAGCACAGTCGGTCACAATAAGCACCTCAGACTTTGCTTGAAAATCAATGTGTATGGGGATAAAAGTGCAGTCTTTTTGGAACAAAAAAGGTAGGCCAAAACACATAAATATAGAATAGATGTTAGCTCTTATAAATGCTCACAAGTCCTTCAACCATTTTTTGTCTCCAGGAACTCATTAAATGTTTACAGAAAGCACCACAGTGATGTAGTACAAAAACAAACAGAGTACCCATATCATACCCTATGTGCCATTTCAGCCTAAGATACAACTTGTTAGCACAATCTCACTCTGATGGCATCTTACTGTCAGTGCAAAACTGTGGCAGACAAGCTGAGCAGGACCAGGACAGACCCTCACAAATGGAAGTTGTCTCAGGGGGTCTTCCAACAATAGCTCCAGCTGTGAGAGACTCCTCAAAAAGATCTACTTGCCTCCACTCTCAACAGTCAGTTGGCAAAATTATGCTCCAAGAATCCATGCACGAAGGCCTGGAAGGCAGATTCATTGTTTTCTCATGCTGTTCCATCATTTCCATTTATAACCACAGTCAATCTGAAGATTCAGAAAGACTTTCCAGCGATGATTGTGATGACTCCCTTCTAGCCCAGACAAAAGTGGTTTTCCCTTGTTTTGGAAATGACCAGTGGCAATTAGTACATGCCATCTCACAGATTGGATTTACTCACATAAATCCAAAAGTTTTTGATACATCCCAACATCAAACAACTGGAAATGACTGCCTGGATGACAGGGCTTTAATACCTTTTAAGCACCTTTTCACCGAGGATGTGCAGTAGGTACTGATGGAGGCAAGAAGGCCGGCTACTAGAAATCATATATTAGCAAATGGAGAAGGTTTATATTTGGTGCCAAAAAAAGAGCCAACACACATTCAGGACTAGCGTTTCTCTTATTCTTCAGCATTTGTGTTAATTACTATCCTATAGCCTGTCTTACTCCTCAGTCAAGGTTCAGTTGTTGGTCATTTCTGCATGTTTTCCCATGGATCTCCATCTTTCAATCCAATCTCATATGAAAATGTTAGGGGTGTTGCATAAGAAGCCTCTTGGAGAAACAGGTGGCTCTTCTCTGGCTCTTAATTTTGTGTGAGAAAAACTAACACTTGCCCCCATCTGAACTAACTCATTACACAGAGCTGAGGTGAGAAAAACTAACACTTGCCCCCATCTGAACTAACTCATTACACAGAGCTGAGGTGAGAAAAACTAACACTTGCCCCCATCTGAACTAACTCATTACACAGAGCTGAGGTGAGAAAAAACTAACACTTGCCCCCATCTGAACTAACTCATTACACAGAGCTGAGGTGAGAAAACTAACACTTGCCCCCATCTGAACTAACTCATTACACAGAGCTGAGGTGAGAAAAACTAACACTTGCCCCCATCTGAACTAACTCATTACACAGAGCTGAGGTTCTTAGCATGGAAAACAGTCTTAAAAATTGCTAGACCTCTGTAAGATGAGTGCCTGAGTTGCTGGCTGTCATGGTGGGAGAACCTTATCTCATTTTCCACAAAGATATATATATATATATATATATATATATATATATATATATATATATATATATATATATATATATATATTAACATCTAATCCTTCATTAATGCCTAAAGTGGTATCCAAGTTTACTGTAAGTCAGGCTATATATTTCTCTGTCTTCTTCCCAGAACCTAAAAACTAGGGAGCGAGGATACTTCATACCTTGGAAGTCTACAGGCAACTTGGGTACTATAATGACAAAACAAAATCCTTTATATCTTCTGATCAGCTGTTCATTTCTTGTGAAGTTAAAAAAAATGGACAACCTGTGCCAATATGAAATATTTCAAAATGGTTGTCTTGTGCTATTACTTTTTGTTATTTCCATCACCACAAAACTATTCCAGGCAGGGTCAAGTTTCACTCTGCCAGGGTCTTGGCTTCATCTGTGGCTTTTTGGAAAATTTTGAATGCTAGAAAGGCTTGCTCTCTGCAAAACACAGTGATGCAGTGTTTGCTTGCTCTGAGGTGTTGTTGCTCGGAGCATGTGTTTTTAGCTGTCAACTTGTGAATGTTGATATTTATGTGCTAACATTTGCAATGTTTACATTTGAGCATTTCAGTGTCTTCCAGTGCACATATCTACAGTATCGACCTATCTGTCTATCTATCTATCTAATCTATCTATCTATCTATCTATCTATCTATCTATCTATCTATCTATCTATCTATCTATCTATCTATCTTTCTGAGTCCTGCCAGTAAGAGAAACTCACTAACGTCAACTTCTGTTTTGTCAACACACTGGTCGATCAAATAGTTGACGTGTGAGAGTGACAATCCCTGGAGTTAGGGAATATGCCCTTTCCCCATGGATTTTGTGATCTCAGAGTTAGTATATATAATTAGCAGTGGGTGCAGGAGGACTTACCCCCTCAAAAAACATTTTAAAAATTGCTTGCTCTGAGGTTATTTCTATACGCATGCACAAAATAATTTTTTTTGTCTATGTTAACTTGCTGGCATTAGCAATATTAACATTTGAGAATTTTGATTATTTTAGGAAAGGCCATACACATGGTCAAAGATTTAGGTGTCAGTGTGCACATCCATGGACCATACATCAATAACCTCATAGGGTCAAAGACTAAAAACATAGATCCACAAACCATCCAAACCCCCCCCCATTAAAACTGTATTTTTGCATGGAGGGGCATACATATCACATAAATTTATATATATATATATATATATATATATATATATATATATATATATATATGCACATAGAACAACAATGAAATGAACAGTAAAAAACAAAGCAGGAGGTAGCAGCCACAGCTATGTAGAATAACAGCTTTATTAGTAAAAGAGGTGAGCGCATTCGTGGCACCAGCCACTTCATCAGACAATCAAAGAAGAGTAAAACACAGCATTTATACATCACATCATAGGTTCAGAGGTTCATACTAGGCTATCTGCCCTAGGGCATTTATAAGCCTAGCCAGAGTGTGTTTGGCTTTCGCCACCCATTTTAAATTAATTTTGCTATGCCCTTTTTCGAGGTTAGTATACTGTGCCTCTGTCTAACAGTGACACAGAAGTGATACCCGCGGTAAACCTACGATCTCCCATCCACTCATTAAGATTCCTCTTGAAGAGAGTCAATGAGGGACACTGCCTAACCTGGACTGGGATTTTATTCCAGAGTGAAGGGAGCCTCTGGGTTATGAATCTGTCCCTCCAGCATGTCCTATTTATTTCAGTGCTGAGGTTCAAGTCTCTCGAGCGGATAGCTGGATGGGATTTGGATTTTCTGAGGTGCAGCATGTCCATTAATTCCGGGTTGGACATGGCTTTATACGTCAAGCACAGATCGCCTCTGAGCAGGTGGTATGCCACTGAGTAGAGCTGGAGTTTCTTTAACCGGGCAGCATATGGCATCTGTTTGAGCCCTTTGATCCTCTTGGTGAGGTACTTTTGGGGTCTTTCAGTTGCTGCAGGTGTCTGGTAAGGTGCATCCCAAAAGGGGCATTGTACTCAATTATGGGCCTGATGAGGGATGAGTAAAGAGGCACGATGACCTCCCCTGATCTAGATGTAAATCCCTTCATGATTAGGTGGGCTATATAAAATGTTTTTCTAACCACTTTGGCCATGTGGTTGTCAAATGAGAGATTGCTGTCAACTTGGGTTCCCAGGTCCCTAATTACTTCTTCTGTACTTAATGGATTACCACCTATGTGGTAATTTGTGGGCACTTTGTTTTTGCCAAAGGGGATGACTATACACTTTTTGGCATTTAGCTTGAGGCCATGGCTCTGGCACTAGTTGTCTGTTTCTATGAGGCCCTTTTGGAGGATGCTTGTGTCGGCTGGAGAGTCGATTATGGCGCCCAGTTTGCAGTCATCTGTGAACTTGGTCAGCCACAGTCCTTCCGTGTTGGTCTGTACCTCTGAGAAATATATACCGAACAAGAGAGGTCCCAGGACTGAGCCTTGTGGGACGCCACTTGTAACTGTTTTGGAGTCTGACATGGCTCCAGCAATTCTAACCATGTGGGTTCTGTCCTTGAGCCAGTTTGCAACCCATCTAGTGACATAGGGGTTTATTTTTAAGCTGGTGAGCTTATCTATAATGCCCGAGTGGGGTATTGTATCAAAGGCATTTGCGAGGTCCAGGTAGGCTGTGTGGACCACCTTCCCCTCGTCAATGGCCTTGGTGACTGTTTCAAAGAAATTGACCAGGTTTAAGAGGCAGGATCTGCCCTTAACAAAGCCAAAATGGGTAGGATCCAGTGTCTGTAGGTCCCCAATATCTTTATTTATGAGGTCCATGATGATCCTTTCCATAGCTTTGCAGACCAAGCTAGTCAGGCTTATGGGGCAATAGTTTCCAGGATCCATTGAGGCACCACCTTTGTGGAGAGGGACCACTGTTGCTGAACGCCACTCTTTGGGTACATATCCTGTAGTAAGGCTGAGATTGAACAGTAGTTTTATGTTTGGGTTTAGCTCTTCTTGAAGTTCATGTAGGACGCAGCCTGGGACACTGTCTGGTCCCACTGATGCTGTGTTTTTTGCTTTGGAGAGGGCAGCTCTTACCTGAGCATCTGAGATGTCAGGGGGGCAGCACTCTGCTGGGATAGATATTTGCCCTTTTGGTGGGAGGGAGGGGAGAAGTTTGCGCTCAACCTGTCAGCTAGGATGTTGGCAATGTCGGTGTATTTTTTGTCAATTTGGACTAATTCTGAGCATATCTGGGAATTCCCACCCAGGTTCCTAACATAACTAAAGAAAGCCTTGTGATTATCCTTAGTGTCCTGTGCAATTTTTCTCTCGAAGCTGGCCTTAGACGATTTTATGAGTGCCCGTAGTTTTTTGCTAATACTGATCAGAGATGCCTTCCCTTTTTGGGATTTTGCTCTGTCATGTAGTAGCTTCCTCCTTCTATTGTATAGTTTGTTTATGGCTGGGGTCCACCAGACAGGATGTCTGCCTTTGGAGGATTGGGTCTTGGTTTTATTTGGGATTGCATGATCCATGCATTCCTGAAGGTGTTCATAGAATTTGTTTATAAAGGACTATGCGGTCTGGGCCGTATTTTCCACAGGCCCGGGGGCTTTGAAGGATTCCACCTCGGTTTTGAGGAGTGCAAAATTTGCTTTAGAGAAGTTTTTCACTGTGGTTTTCTGGGCAGGGGGTGGGGTCGGGATGTGAATATCCAGTGAGATTAGTTTATGGTCTGATCTTACCAGTGAGGGATACACTTCTGGTCTGGAGCATAGAGTCCCCATGTTGGTGATGATCAGGTCCAGTATGTTTTCCCCTCTTGTGGGAGTGGTAACAAGTTGTTCCATAGCATTTGAGTTTATAAATTCTAGGAACCTTTGGGCTAGGGTGTTGGAGCTAGAGTAATGCTCCCAGTCTATGTTTGGGAAGTTGAAGTCGCCCAATATAATGGTGTTTGGAGAGACCTTCATATTTTCCAGTGTTCTCAGGAAGGCCGAGTGGGGTTCCTGGGTTTGGGAGGGTGGTCTGTAGCAGGCTATAAACTGGAAGGCAGTTTTACCCACTGTTAGTTGCACATGGATAGTCTCTGATGCTTTGTGCTGTGCCACCAACCTGGAGGTGTGGGTATCTTTGATGAATATTGATACTCCCCCTCCTTTTGTGGTTCGGTCCAAGTTTTGGGGCCGAAAAGCATGGTATGAGGTATAACCGGGTAGTGCTGGGGTGCTCTCGGGAGCCTTGAAC
Organism: Protopterus annectens; assembly: GCF_019279795.1. Taxonomy (NCBI): domain Eukaryota; kingdom Metazoa; phylum Chordata; order Ceratodontiformes; family Protopteridae; genus Protopterus; species Protopterus annectens. Next base: position 1,512,811,296 of record NC_056743.1, read on the forward strand.
CAGGTTTCTGTTACTGCACAGATATCGATGTTCTCCATGCTAAGGAGAGTTTCGAGTGCATGCATCTTGAGGTTTAGACTTCTGGCATTGAGTAGAATTACTCTTAGTTTCTTATCCCTTGTGATACCTATGGAGGTGGGTTTATCTTTTGAGCATTATCTAAAAAAGGCACTATGGGGGTAGCAAGAGCCTTTGCCAATATCCGAAAGCCCAGGGGTGACAAGTGCAAGCCGTCCCTAGCGAAGCATCATGGCTTGTCCAGCATGTCATCCCAGGCTGACAGGCATTGGATCCCCTTTGAATGACACCAATACTTAAGCCAATTGTTGAAATTGATCATCTTGTCTTCATATTGTGGCATTATTCTTGGTGAGGGTAAAATGCTACTCAAGGTCAGGGTCATACCGGCCTGGGCTACATGCTCAGAGAGCTCCTCTATGTCTCTTTTCATGTAGTCCAGGGAGGTACGTCTCAGGTCATTCACACCAGCATGGACAATGACTGAGTCATATTTGTACTTGCCTTGGAGTGACCTGAGTGCTTGTGTTATGTGGCGGATCCTAGCACCCAACAGGCAGCTCACTGTGACCTTCTCCTTGTTCAGCCTGGTGAGCGGGACGTCAGTGTGCCTGACGATAGAGTCACCTATTACAAGTGTATCAGGTGTGTTGTTTAGTCTTAAGGGCTGTGACTGTTCGGCACACTGGCTTTGTGAGATATGTGTTGCACGTGTTTTGTTTTGGGGTAGCGGTTGCTTGGGTGTCTGCTTTGGAGGTCTCTGCTGCTTAGGCAGATTTTTATTTAGAGCCTCTGAGTATGTTTTTGTGTGTTTATGTGTTTGGTTTGCTGTCGTGGTAGGTCAATGTGAGACTGGAATTGTAGTGAGTGTGATTTCCTTCTCCTCCTGACTGGTTACGCCAGTACTGAGTTGAGAGAGCTTAGCCTCCAGTTTGGCTATATGGTTGCATCTCTCACATGTGTTGGAATTTGTTGGGAGGAGGAGAGGGCTGTCTGTGTACATGAGGCAGTTGTAACATTGCCTCAAGATTCCCAGATTCACCAGCTGGACCAGAGAGGAGATTGACAACTGACCTTTGGACATGCTAGAATAGTATTGGGAATTCCTTTATAATTAAAAAAAGGGCCAATGGGGAATAAGGTACTCAAGGGGAGTTTGTGAGGGTGTAGTGCTTTTAATTTTCTAGTGCTGACTTAGTGAGCAAGTGCCAGGTAACTTAAATGCAATGTGTTACATGTAACTTAAATGCAAAAATGACAAACAGTAACTTTCTTTCAAGTGAAACAAGGAAATAAGTACAGTAAGCAATGCAGATATCACTAGGGATGCACAGAAGCACTGAAAAGCTGCATTTTAGGTGGAATTAGCATTTCAGGGAAATAACAAGCAAACAAACAACTAACATACAAACAAAGCTAGATTCAGCAGGCCTGGATCTAGTCTATGCTACAGCAAACAAGGTGTACCAATTTCAGTAAGAAACAGCTCAAATATGCAGGCACTATAAGCCTTTAACCAGAAATTCCCAGCACAGAAGGGCAGAGTCCAGCATCTCCTCCCACAAGAGTGCAGACCATGAACCTTCTTAATGTAAAATAACTGGCCTGAAGCCCAAGGGCTTAAACCAGAACTAATACACTTTTAGAAGAACAGACACTGAGCCCTCAATCAGCAGTTCCCAACTTAGAAGGATGTAAGCTACCTGTCCTGACACCACAGTGCAGGCCACAAACCTTCCTAATGTAAAACAACTGGTCTGAAGCCCAAGTGCTTAATCCAAAAGACTTAGAATAATAGCTATACTTTAATCAAGTTACTACCAAGCAGTAATAAATACAATTAAATACTTTAAAGAATGCCTGGATTAGTGCTCAAGTTATACAAACAAAGCTAGATTCAGCAGGCCTGGATCTAGTCTATGCTACAGCAAACAAGGTGTACCAATTTCAGTAAGAAGCAGTTCAAATATGCAGGCACTATAAGCCTTTAACCAGAAATTCCCAGCTCAAAGGGCAGAGTTTAGCCTCTCCTCCCACAAGAGTGCAGACCACGAACCCTCTTAATGTAAAATAACTGGTCTGAAGCCCAAGTGCTTAAACCATAATTATTACACTTTTAGAATAACAGACACTGAGCCCTCAATCAGCAGTTCCCAACTTAGAAGGATGTAAGCTACCTGTTCTGCCACTACAGTGCAGACCACAAACCTTCTTAATGTAAAACAACTGGTCTGAAGCCCAAGTGCTTAAACTAAAAGGCTTAGAATGAGTTACACCA